>NW_027529459.1:246001-279567 GCF_008692635.1 Crocuta crocuta | reverse complement strand
CCATCTTTAATTTCCTCTTATTTCATGGGCTGTTCAGAAGAGTGTTACTTTCTGTTTTTCAACTCTAGAATTGTTTTTTGATTCTTGCTATTTCTTTGTCAAACTGTTTTTCCCTTTCATATCCTAGTCTTTTATTTGTTAAACCATAATCTTTTATAATAATACAGAAGCAAAGCAACAAACAAAAGTGAGGGATTTGCATAGTGGATGGGAAATGTCTAAGCCATGGCAGACCAGAAGTTCATGTTTTGTTCTGTGGGTCCGGGAGTCTAAAATGTGGTGTGCTCATCTTCTCCCCCACAATGGCATCAGACAGCTTAGGTGGGAGGCTGAATGTGATGACTGATCCTAATTTTTACTATTCAGCCATCTTTCTTGATCTTCTCTATGACTCCGTATATTCCAGACTGTTCAATAGATTTATAATAAACTTCCAAGATGAAGAGAAATTTCTTGCTCATTGTTTGCCTGAAATCTTGGATTGTGTTCATCTTATTAAACAAACAAACAAAAAATATGCTCCAAAGAAAAACCCCTCAAGTTCAACTACTAAAACTACTGAAGATAGTAGTTTCAGTTATTTGCCAGTGGTTCCATAGTGACGACCATCATATAACCAACAGGCAGGTCAATGGTGGGAATGTGGAACTGTTTTGTTGTTTACAATGCTGGACCTGAGGTGCTTACATGCAGGCAAACTATTTGTTTGATTCATGGATCGTTTCTCTAATTTTTTTTAGTTGCCTATCTGTGTTTCCTTATAGTTCATTGAACTTTCTTTTTTTTTATTTTTATTTTATTTTTAATTTTTTTTAAAATGTTTTATTTATTTTTAGGAGAGAGCGTGAGCAGGGGAGGGTCAGAGAGAGAGGGAGTCACAGACTGAAACAGGCTCCAGGCTCTGAACTGGCAGTCAGACGCAGGGCTCGAACCCATGAACTGTGAGATCATGACCCAAGCGAAAGTCGGACGCTTAACCGACTAAGCCACCCAGGTGCCCCAGTTCATTGAACTTTCTTAAGAGGATTATCTAAATTCTTTGTCTGAAAGTTCATAGATTTTCATTTCTTTTGGGTCTGTTATTAGATCTCTATTGGTTTCTTTGGTGGTATTATATTTACCAGATTTTTAGTGGTCCTTCATTCCTTACATTGATATTTGTGCATTTGTGGTATTGTCTGTCTACTTTTCCAGACTGTATAAGTTTGCTATGGGAAGAGCTAGTTCGTCACCAGTCAGCTCAGTTTGGGTCTCTGGGTGTGTGGTCATGTGTTTGTACAAGTGGGACATGGTATCATGGTTTATTTTTGGGTGAGGCAACTGTTTGAGCTCTGTAGATAGGGATGAGGTGGGGGCATGCCACTGGCTGAGAACAGTTGGCTAAGACTGCTGACTCAGTTCCCTACCCAAGGGCGGCTATAGGATGGCTTTGCAGGTCCTCGAATTCTTTGGTCAGGCTTACTAGATGATTGGCAGTAAATACTGTATTCAGTAGTAGATAGGGCTATCAATTAGTTTCAATGTCCTGGGCTGCTATCCTGCAGGCCCAAGGCCTACACAGCTTGATATGTGGGAGCCTGAATCAGGCATCAATGTGCACTGAATTCCCTGGACAGATGAGGCTCCTGGTTTTGCTCTGCAGACAAGGAAAGCCGTGGTCTGTGGCCTCTGTTCAAGTGCCACTGTCCATTGGGATAACAATTGACTATCCAGTGTTCTGTGTTAGGTTCCCTGGTCAGAAAAGCTGAAGGCTGTATTCTGTGATAAGAAGGGATTAAATTAGACTTCCTGCTTGGACACAGTGGTAGCAGCAGTTCTAAAACTTTAGCAACTCTTTCACTGTTGTAGTAATTCAAACCAATCTGCACCTCAAGTATTTTGGCTGAATAGGGCCACTGACTTTGCCCTGGGGGTGATCAGTTCTGTTTCATTGACTCTTGGCTCAAGGGCCACTGAGCTGCTCAGCTTCTAGGAGTTGTCACAGGCCTTCTAATCAGGTAGAGTAAGCAGACTGTCACCACACAAGGAGGGGCTATGTCTCAGTCCCCTTGTCTGGGAATTGGGGAGAGGATACTCCAGGCTTTTCTTAGTTTTCCAAACAAGCTGTCTGAGTGGGAAGGACTAAGAGCCACCCTCAGCCTAGGTACTGAATTTGTCCCCCTGTCTATGCATGGCACAGGAGCCTCCTTGTCAAGCACAGATTGAGGGGGTACTTTAGGCTCAGCTCCATATTCTAGGGTTCGTTCAGTGGTGTCCTGTTTTGAATAGATGTTAGTTGTTCTTCTTGTGAGGCGGATCAAAGTTGGGAATGACCTATGTTGCCATTTTGGTGATGTCACTCCCTAAATATTACAGAAAAATAAAATGTCTTGACTAAAGTGTTAAATGTAATATCTATCTTTAATTGGTAGATAGCCAAGTAAAAAAATAATTGTTTCTCAAAATTTTGTTCATTTTATGCAGTGAAAACTGTTTTTGCTTCCTTCAGTATATATTTAAATTCTAGTCACAGACTCAATTTCACCATATGAAATTTTATAATACGAATTTCATGTTACATTTGAGATAATCAATCATGTTTCAATGTAATCCACATTGCATAGGAGACTTTTATTATGAGCATTATCGTTGTAGTATAGTAAAGTGCATTGTTAATGAAGCATGGAAAAGGAATAATTTCAACTAATAGGCATATATGTCAAATTTCAATTAGGACTATGTTGGAATCCAAAAAGAGATATGAGCATGTAAATTTAAACCTTTGACCTTCATCATAAAGAACAAGGTCTGAGAGAGAATTTAAACTATTTTGATGTAGCATGCAAATTTGGATAAATTAATGTGTCCTGAACTCTTTGTCATGACTCTTAAGACAGCATATGATTTTTAAAAATTTTATGTACTTGCAGTTTATGACTTTGAACTGTTTACTTCTATTCCACATATTAAAATATTAAAGAATAAAACAATAATGACAACATTCAACAAATTTATTGTGTGACTACTTTATTAGGCAATATACCAATACTTAGGTGGCTGATCCTGAATTAGTGACCAGTGAAACATATTAGGCTCACAGATTTTTTTTTCTCTAAGGAAACAACAATAATTCCATAGTATTATTAAATATTCAGTGAGTTTTTAATTTTCCAGTTTTCTTTATATATGTACACACACACATATATATATGTATGTATATATATAGAGAGAGAGAGAGATAGAGAGAGAGAAAGAGAGAGAGATTGTTGTTGGCTTATTTGAATCATAATCCAAATAAAATTCACACACTGAATTTAGTTGACTCATCCTTTAATTCTACTTTAATCTATTGGTTGCCTTTTCTTTCTTATAATTTTATGGATGAGCTGAGTTCTTTTTCCTATAAACCTTCCTATGTTATCAATTGTTTCATTTGTATACTTTTAATACATTTTAAAAATTGTCACTGTTGCCCATGCATTTTTAACAATTAAATCTGGAGGCTTCTTCATACTCAAGTTTGATTATTTTTAAGAATATTTTATAAGGATTGCAAGGTTACAGATGATTTTTAAAATGAGTATTTTAAGGGCGCCAGGGTGGCTCAGTCGGTTGAGCATCTGACTTCAGCTCAGGTCATGATCTTGCGGTTCATGGGTTCGAGCCTGCATCAGGCTCTGTGTTGACAGCTAGCTCAGAGCCTGGAGCCTGCTTCAGATTCCGTATCTCCCTCTCTCTCTGACCCTCCCCGGTTCATGCTTTCTCTCTCTCTCTCTCTCTCTCTCTCAGAAATAAATAAAACATAAAAGAAATTGAATGAGTGTTTTACTCAACATTTAAAGTAAATTGCTTTAACATATGATAATATACACACACTGTCATATACATATACACACATATTTGGGGAATCATCTTCCTTAATGAAGCTACACACAGATATTGTTTGGTAGCTCGGTGACCTCTTTCAATGATAATCATCCACTTTAAAAAGTTTTGAAATTTTTCACTTTATAGTCTTTCTACATTCTGCTTTAGCAAAAGCATCTCTAGCACACACCCTTACATTTAGGAAGACAATTACTTTTTGCTTAAAAGTAGATTTTCTGCCCCCATACATGGTCTTAAAACCTAATCTTTCTCTTCTTCTCAAGTCATTTTTCAGACTTATACATATAAAAGGTAATTTATTACATACAAAATGAGATAAAGGGCATAAAATTTGGGAATTGAGATGGATGACATGTTGTATATTGTTCTGAGCTGAGGTAACCAAGGTCAAACAGAAGTAAGATTAAATGGTTATGCCCTGGATTCTCAAAGCCTTTTCCAAAAATATGTCAGAATGAGACACAGAGAAATTTTAATTCAAATGTCAACTGAGACTTAGTCATTTATCTGAAATGCTGAGATAGAGAAAAAGATCAACAAAGTTAAAGTAATGCAGCATACTACAGGCATTGATAGAACTGTGTCATATCTAAACAGCATTTACCATTAATGGTGAGGGATATATTTCATTAGTTAGAATCAAAAACAATATGTTATTTAGAGAATGTAGTTTTATGTAGAAGTGTGATACAGAGCAGGCTTTGCAACATTTAAAATACATAGATAAAAAGAGCGATTTTACGTTATAATATCCTTATTTTTGAGAGAGAAAGAGAGAGAGAGAGTGAGCAGGGGAGGAACAGAGAGAGAGGGTGACACAGATTCCAAAGCACACTCCAGGCTGGAACCCATAAACCGTGAGATCATGACCTGAGCCGAAGTCGGACGCTTAACATACTGAGCCACCCAGGTGCCCCTAAATTTCTTTTTCTTTTAAAGACAAGCCCAAAGTACCTATGGTTTGAGTTAGCTCAGAAAACAAGTTAAACAAAAGACTGAAACTTGAAACCTGAATTTAGCTTTGATGAAGCACTGCTGTTGTGTGTGTGTTTGTTTTTTGTTTTTTAATAGCATTTTAGTCACTGATTTGATTTTCATTTTCATTTATTTTCCTTAATTTAGTGTATAGTCTAGTTTTATAAACACCAATTAACACATCAAGTTTATAATATATATGTAGAACCAAACTGTTTTTAAAAGGACAATTTTTGTGCTTTTCATTCTTTAAATAGTGCCATTTATTTCACATACTAAAACAAATTAATTCTTTATTCTCACTTTTAGGTGAAAATATTCCTCAATACTTTTACTTGACTTTTTTACACTTGGGAATTACAGGGATAACACCGTACAGATCTCCTGTACTTTCTGTGGAGTTACATCATGATAAACTGAAGTAAAAATACATTTAATATGCCTAACGTACCGAATGTTACAGCTTAGCCTAGCCTACCTCAAATGTGGTAGGAACATTTAAATTAGCCTACAGTGGATAAAATCATCTAACACAAGGTCTATTGTATAAAGTGATATCTTATGATGTAATTTATTGAATACTATATTTAAAGTGAAAACAAAATGGCTATTTGGTTATAAAATAGTTTTAAGTGTGTTGGTTGCTTGAGTTTTGATGACATGGCTGCTCATATCTCTAGTCCAGGAAAAAATCAAAATTGAAAATCTAAAGCATAGTTTCCACTGAATGTGTTGCTTTCACACCATCATAAAGTCAAAAAGTCATTAAGTTGGGGAGCATCTGTAATTGTCATGCTAGTAATTGTTTATTTATCTGCCCTGAGAAATTATTAATGCTTGGTATTTCAACCTAACATTTTTAAATAAATTTTCTAGTAAATTCCATCTTGCTTACTAAGCGATAGTATGAATTTGCACACCAGGGTCCTTATCTTTTTCTGACTGGTGTATGTAAAAATTTTATGTTTACATGCAAAAAAAAAAAAAAGAAAAATGGAATGATAAATTGCATAGAATTGGTCTCATTTCTTTGATTTTATAGTTTATTCTATAGTCTTATGTCTTACAAAGACATCTTACTGATTTACTTTAGAAATGCAGGAAATATTGACACACTTCATAGTTGACCGAAAGGGCAATTTGATTTTAAACAATGCAGGCATAGGTTTCAAGATGCATGGAGCAGGGAATCTTATCTTCAATATGGTGATTTTGTTTAAACTATTATATAACTTGAACTGATGTCTCATTTTTACTTTAGAATATGATGGCTTATTCATCAAATTAATAATTTCCAGTGACTGGAAATGCATATCATAAATCCAAGGTAATTAATAACTTCTATAGAATGGAAACTCTTAATAATGCAGATCACACCATTATGACAATTTCCTGAACTATATTTTGTGACCTTTAGGACTATTAAATGTTTGTACCTTTCAGTTGTTTCTCTTCTTGCATACCATTTAAGTTTATTTCAGGAAAGACATGTCCAATAATAAGTGAAATTTAAATTCCAAAATTAAAAGCTATGTTTCAAAATGGGAACTGAATTTATAAGGTAAGTTCATTGGTATAAAAAAAGAGATACCATATTCCATTATTCAGATGATTATGCTTATTAGTGCAAAAGTCACTTGATGTGTATGATAAGAAGGTTTCTAGCAGATGTCTCTTTGATGTAAGATATAAAACAGCACATACCTCATTAAACAACACATCAAAAGCTTAAAAATGCAACCATTAATCTATATTTCATAATTTGCCCATAATAACTCTAAGTAAAACTCATTGAACACAAATGAAAGAGCTGTAGAAGAAGGTGATATTAAAATTCACATATGGTTCAGTCCTTGTTCCTTTGAATTCTATCAAGCATCTGTTGGTCCAAATTGAATATAAAGAATGAAAAACAGTTTAATATATGAGTAATAACTTAGAAACTTTTCCACCAGGAAAGGTGACCGCTTCCATGAGTTCATCAAAAATGTACATGTTATCAAAGAATGTTAGACTTGGTTGAGGTACTAAGTACCATCAAACTCAATTCTTACAGTTTTAGATCAGCAAATTGAGGCACATAGGGATTACCTAACTTGCTTTAGCTTACCCAATTAATCAGATTAGAATCTTGATTAGAACTGAAGTTTTTAGACAAACATTTCAGAGCTCTTTGTCGTACTCTGCCATGCTCTTAGAAGTGTACTTTCTATCTCAGAGAATCTTAATTTCTTAAAGTTGCAAAATGCCTTACTTAGAAATGTGTGTTATTTGACAGCATAAACAGAAGTCCAAGGCAGGTGTAATATAGGACATAGAGAAAGAAGGATCATTAATGTGGAGAGCCTCTTTATTCACTTAATGGCTACTTAATGTTCCTCAGTTATGTCAGACATAATCTTCATAAACACACACACACACACACACACACACACACACACAATTTAGCACTCTTCAACACTTATCTGACTCTAAGCCTGTTTCCTGAAATCCTGAGACCCATTTTTGTCCCTTCCATGGCACTCCACAGTGACCCTTCTTCAGTCATTCACCCAACAATTATCATACCAGTGCGAGCTTGACAGCATATTTTCTTGCCTCATCCAGTGTATGTGCCTTGAGGGTGGGAATTGTATCCAATTCATTGCTGTATTTCCAACATCTAGAGTTGTGTCTGGCTTATTGTAGACACACACACACACACACACACACACACACGCACCATTTTGACCAAAAGAAATAATTAAGCCAAATTTTAGAAAGAAATCCCTGATTACTTCTTTTCAGTTTCCAATTTTATGTGAAGTGTACCTTTCATTTTCTGGAGAGGATAACAAGTTCCAAGATTTTAATAGGATTTAACCTATTTATTATGTTATAGTGGAATGGATTGCTTTTATGTACTATGGAGATGAGCTCATTCTCTAGAAAGTCCTACTTGATCATAATTAATTGTCCCATCTTTTGCTGTAAACTATAATGTAATTTTTTGGTTTTCTCTGTCCTGGTACATCATTAATGACTATTTGGAGCTTATTTGTGACAATCTTCAGTGAAGAAATAACCAATGAACAATGGTATTGTTTGCTAAAAGAGTTCCCAGGGAAATATCTTTATTTTATTGAAAATGTCCAGGCTTCAATTATCTATAAATATAGTTGCTATCATGAAATTTAAATATTCATGTAATATCAACATCTATTAAAAAATTATGAGAAAGTAAGATACCAACAATATAAATTATCTGCCCTTTACATTTACGTTCAGGGTCTTGAAATCATATTAAAATATATAAACTGTAATATTACTTTACATGAACTGGAAACTCAGATACTTTTTAAAAAGTTTATCAAAAGCTCTTATTCTAATTCTTACAAAGAACTGTTTTATTGCAAACATATTGATATCTATTATATTATATAATGTCTTTGTTATATAGCATGTCCATAGCATTCTCATACAATTTATTTCTATAGGGAATAGTCTGCAAAATGCAATTTTATTTACTTTTTTCCTCCCCAGCTTTATTACCTGAGTTGAAGCCATTACCAGTCTTCTGTATTTGGCTGAGATGAGTAGGAACTTTTCCTCAACATTTAATTGTAGATATTCAGACTTTAAAATATTCATTATAATTTTGGATACATCTTAATATCCCTGTTTATCATAAAGTGAATGTGTTATCTAGAAAAAACATAATTAGAACAAATAAATCATTAATAATTTAATTTACATTTGAGTTGTTTCTTCCTCTGTTGTATTTTGTCCATGTTCCATATTACACAGAAGTAACGTTTTAAAAAATCCAAACTTCACAGGGACTTTAGGGGCATCACCTATAACTACAGTAGTAATTGGACTCGTAAGTGTATTAAATCCTTTTTAAAAAATGCCAGCTAATAGTTATTTAGTGCTTAGCTGTATTTTCATTAATCCCAGTATTTTGCATACATTACTCATCAAATTCTATGTCCAAGGAGTTTGGTACTACTTTTATCCTACTTTACAGATGTTAAAAGTGAAGCACAGAGAGGTTAAATAGCCACCCCAAGGTAACACAGTTTGTAAATAGAGGTTCCAGATTTTGCTAGTCTGCTTTTCTGAAGAAAAATATTTTCAGCTCTACCCAGACAGATAGAATTTTAGTTGTTCTGAAATAATTTCATGGTTATTGTTGTTTTAGTTCTTTTAAGTGTGCCTGAAAATCAAAATCAAATAAATAAATCTGTCTTATAGCAAAAATGGAATCATAGTTATATTTCTAATACTCAGCTCTAATATAAGAATATCATGTTTAGTAAGTTAAAATAACTGTTTCCAGAAAAATGATTTAGACTTTTGGATTTACTGAGGCAAATAATCCATCTGAAATTTTAATCCACAGCCAGTGGTATTTTTTAATTCCTTTTTGACCAATTTAAGTGTGGAAAGAAATTTTGGTAGCTATAGTGTTTTAAAATGGTTCATTTTAACATCCAATTGGATAATCTGCTTCACAGAGTCATCTTTATTTATTTATTTTTTAATGTTTGTTTATTTTTGAGAGAGAGCACACGAGCAGGGACAGAGATAGAATCTGAAGCAGGCTCCAGGCTTCAAGCTGTCAACACAGAGCCTGACCCAGGACTTGAACTCCCCAACTGTGAGATCATGACCTGAGCCATAGTCGGATGCTTAGCTGACTGAGCCACCCAAGTGCCCCTACCAAAGTCATCTCTATTATGCTACAGCATCATAATATTTAGTACAAACTTCTTAATTAAAAAAATTGTTTATTTATTTTTGAGAGAGAGAAAGAGACAGAGTGTGAGTGTGGAGGGGCAGAGAGAGAGAGAGGGAGACCCAGAATCCTAACCAGGCTTCAGGCTCTGAACTGTCAGCACAGAGCTCCTTGTGGGGCTTAAGGTCACAGACCATGAGATCATGACCTGAGCTTAACCACCTGAACCACCCAAGTCCCCCAACATTCTTTTTTTTTTTAAATTTTTTAATGTCTTTATTTTGAGAGACAGAGACAGACAGTGAGTATGGGAAGGGCAGAGAGAGGGGGAGACACAGAATCTGAAGCGGGCTCCAGGCTCAGATCTGTTAGCACAGAGCCCAACACATACCCCGAAACTTCTTAAGTTGATAGTTACTACTTATCTTTATTAAAAGGTAAAGTCTTGTTATTTAAGACTTGGGACCATTGCCTAAAGTTGTTGCAATTCAAAACACAAATCATCCACCTTAGAACTTCAGTTAATAAAATAACAAATTTTTTTAAAGTGATAGCTTTGCTTAGATTTATCTGCAGATTAATGATGAAACCAAGAGTAGATATACACTGGAGTGTGTGTGATGTGTTTGTATTTGGGATAGGGTAATATTTGGGGAGGTAAAGAATAAAAGAAGAGAGGATGTAGTTCAAGGATTATAAATTCAGATACCAGCAAGGAGCAGGCAGGAACTGAAAAGAGAGAAAAGGAACCAGATAGGTGCTGTAGCAAACCAAAGAGATATACCCATGTAAATATAGTGGCTCCAACACATTGTTGACCTTAGGGAAATGGATTCACTGTAGCCAAATCTCACAGTTACAGAGAGATACAACATCCAGATTTGTATGAAAATGTCTCCCTGTTTACACCCCAGCAACTCATCCAAACATTTTAATATTCTCCTTAAACCAAACAAACTATAACTGCTGAACAGACCTAGCCCAAAGAATAGATTTTTTTCTTTCTTGAGAGATTCAAGATAACACATTGGAGAAGGAAGATGATGACTCATTAAATGGGAACACCATTAGATTGAATTCTAAAAGTTTTTAATGTTCTTTTTTAAAAATTTATTTCTGAGAGAGAGAGAGAGAGAGAGAATGAGCAGGGGAGGGTCAGAGAGAGAGGGAGACACAGAATCTGAAGCAGGCTCCAGGCTCTGAGCTGTCAGCACAGAGCCCGACGCAGCGCTCTATCCCACGAACCGTGGGATCATGACCTGAGCCGAAGTCGGACGCTTAACCAACTGAGCCACTCAGGCGCCCCAGATATGAATTCTAAATAAAGGAGTCACCAAGATATTTGAGCAAGGAGAGAACAGCATATTGAAAGCTTAAAGGAAATGAGAGTTTGTACCTTCAAATGAATGTCTTTTCAAAGTAGTCCTCCTGACTAGTAGTTTATTTTCAATGACATTAATATATATATATATATATATTTTTTTTAAGTGTCTTATTTATTTCTGAGAAACAGCATGAGAAGGGGAGGGTCAGAGAGAGAGGGAGACACAGAATCTGAAGCAGGCTCCAGGCTCTGAGCTGTCAGCACAGAGCCCGACGCAGCGCTTGAACCCACAAACCGTGAGATCATGACCTGAGCCGAAGTCGGACGCTTAACCGACTGAGCCACTCAGGCGCCACAATATATTTTTTCCTAAATTCATATTTTTCTTAAAGAATATTTTTCAAATTCTTTAGGAAAAGCTTACTAATCACACATTAAAATGAACCTTACTACTTCATAATAAACAACTTGATTCATTAATATTTTCAGTACAGTGAAAATGAGTTATTGTACATGTACTATTTAGCAAACTCCACTTGAAACTGAGACCATAAAGATGAAAAATATACTATTTTCTTGGATCTAAGTATAGAGTAGGAAACTGAAAAGACATAATAATTTTTAAAATGTATATCATGTGGTAACTGTAGTATTAGTGTGATATGCAATGGATATAAATGAGAGAAAAGAGTGAATTTTTTGGAGAAGTGATTAAGGCTCACAGAAGCAACAATGCAATCATATTGTTTGAGTAGGACTGTATAGGATGAATAGGAGTTTTCCAAATGGACAATAGAAATAAAATTCAAGAATTTCTAATCTCACTGTTATATAGTTCATACTCCTTAATATGAGTTCAGTAATTCTCAGTAAGTTGCTTATCATCCCTATTAAATTAAAAATTCCTTCCATGAAGTTAAACATTTTAATTCCAAAACTAATGGATTGCTCCTAAATATTGTTGAATGAAGGAAAAGAACTTAAAAATATTGTTTAATAAACTAGAATGTTTCTCTAAGTGTCTTACATCTGGCTCTTTAAAACTCGAACTAATTCAAGGATTCAACAAACCAGTTTCTTTCAGAGTTAAGTTATCCTTTACTTGCTTGTACTGAGTATTTGTATGTATAATACAAACACTCTTGGTCCCATATCCTAATTTTTATACTAGGCCCAGGCCTCTTGATACACTTTACCATCTTCTTTGAGCATTATGGATTTTGGGAGTCTTACAGTATCTGCATTTAGTCCTATATCAGGTCCCGCTCCCTGACGTCCTCAGTTGTTTTGATCAAAGAATCCTCTAGCTACCAACCTTTTCTCCAAGAAACCCATATTCAGATATTAGAGATGGTTTCTCATGAGGTAGATATTCATAAGGGATTAAAAGACTGATTTACATAAGGGGCTATAAGTTGATAGCATGAATATACTTATGTTGGCGCCCTACTTGGGAACCATCACAAATTAAATCATGTTATTACAGGCTTGCTTAGGTTTACTACATTTCTTAGTAACAAGACCAGATGCTTCTCAAGAGTAAAGGTTTATGTCTTTCTTTTTCATTTTCACCTTATTCTGTTTAAGCAATTTCTTTGTTAGCATATTCAGTATTTATTTCTGTATTCTAGGGGAATATAATTAAAGATTTCCTTTTGAAGGATTATACCAGCTATACAACAAACTTAGGAAAAACAAAAAGATACCCTCTTCCAGAATGAGATGCAGTATTATTTATTTCTAATGTGGAAATTGTGTTTAGAAAAGAATTAAGAGATAGACTTAGGTTTATAGGATTGCTGCCTTTCTAATACTACTTATATCTTCAACATGATTTCACTATTTTGTTTGAAGAATTATAATTTAACGAAAAGAAATATCAGTCCGCCCATTATTCAAATACAAAAACAGTTCCAATCCTTAACAAGAGAAAACACAACAAACAAAACCTTGCTTTGATTTTGGGTGGTTGCTAATACCATTACTTGCCTTTAACTGAAAAATCTAGAATTAATTACATTGTGTTTCTTCAGATAGGTGAGCCAAACAGTGAATGTAAAATATCAGCCTAATATGAGAACATCAGTATTTCAGTTATCACCAAGACTTTCCCAACAAGGTTATGTAGAAGTCACTCCGCTAGGCACTCCTTGGGTTTGTAAGAGGGGGAAGGGAACCTATATGTATTGGTAACTTTCTCCAAACTACACATGGACTATACTATTTACACAAGTTACTTTATCTCACCATGATGTTACATGAGTCCTGCCGTGGGTTTCATTGTTTACATTTTGCCTGTGGGAAAACTAAAGCTAAGAGAATTTAATTGCTATCTACTTCAACTATTAAGCAGCAGAGCCAAGTTTTAAATCCAAGCATCTTCTGTTTGAGGAGTTTATTTGTTGAAGACATGTTGTCCACATCTAATGCATATTCAAATAAATTTCATGGAGATTAAACATGTTCACAAAAAGAAAGAAAAATACATAGTATGAGTGACGTGTTGAATAAGTGACCTGTGGGAATTCAGTAATTAACCCTGCACATATCAATTGGCTGGTAAGAAAGTTAGCCTTGTTTGACATCTTGAAGGAAAGAAAAACAAAGTGAATTAAAGAGTGATCAGAGTAGAACAAGACTGATAGAAGTGCTAGTGAATAGAATGTGAAAACAGACAAAAGAAGAAGTATGCATGGGTTTTCATAAAACTTTGAAGACAGACATTAGCCTGGAAAGGGAAAAAGTTACTTTGGTGAGAAAAGGGAGAAACAGTGAAATAATGAAGTATAGATGTGCAATAGTGATTAGACTGTATTGGAGCTTCAGTAATCCACTTGAATTGTGAATGGAGAGAAAATAACATGAATGGTAATACTTCTGTAGAAAACATGCATTTGATCATTTTTCTAATTTCTAAACATAAGCTAACAAAATATAAAAATACACAGACTTACACACACACATAAGAGCTAGGTGATTTTCCCAAAGTGGAAAGAAAGGAAGACACATGTACATTCATCACCCTTTTTATCTGTAGTAGAGAGTGGAAGGAATAGTATGGTATAAATCAACAAGATATATGTATATGTAATATATAAGTATATATAAATATAAAATATAAATATATAGTTATATATAAATAAACATTTGCTAGGTTGAGGAAGGAAATGGTGGTCATTTGTGATCTCTTCTTGCTTTCCAAACATACTACTACCACTACACAATAATAATAAAACAACAATAAAGATGCATTTTCACTTTTGAGTGCACTATCCCAAGAAAAACAGTGTCTTCCACCACTCCATGAAATTAAGGACTCTCTTCTTTAGTATTTTAGGGTAAGAGTCATCACTTTGAATCGTTTACTCATGATACTTTTTTATATAATTCTAGTTCGTTTTGAAATGATACATTCAAAATACTGCAGACATTTGAAGTTTAAGGAAAAAATATGCCTGAAACTTTTATTTGATTTATATATACACCTATAATTTTAGCCAACTTATGAAAGTATGATGTCAATGCCCTGAAATTTTGAGAATTTATTCATTTGGTAAGCCCAAATGGCATACAGAAGTGAAATAGATTCATTTTTGAGCAAAATCTCCAACTGCAAATATTCTCAGTTTTGACATATTTTTGAGAATCACTGACTCCTCCACTCTTTGCCATTGCCAGCATGAAAACATTTAGTACATTTTAACCCACTTGCTTCAGTCTGTTAAAAATAAAACAATTTCAACAATGCATCTAAGAATGACCAAGCCATAATTACATAGCAGTGTTTTAGGAAAATAATTGTTTCTTTTTTTTAATGTTTTCAGGAGTAGAATTTAGTGATTCATCACTTAAATGTAACACCCAGTGCTCATTCCAACAACTGTCCTCCTTAACTTCCATCACCTATTTAGCCCATCCCCCCACCTAACACCCTTTCAGCAACCCTCAGTTTGTTCTCTGTATTTAAGAGTCTCTTATAGTTTGTCTTCCTCTCTGTTTTGATCTTATTTTTCTTCTCTTCCCCTACGTTTATCTGTTTTGTTATTTAAAATCCACAGATGAGTGAAATCATATATTTGTCTTTCTCTGACTTATTTCACTTAGTATAATACACTCTAGTTCCATCCACATTGTTGCAAATGACAGTGTTTTCATTCTTTTGATTGCTGAGTAATACTCCATTGTGTGATATATATATATATCACATCTTTATCCATTTATCAGTCGATGGACATTTGGGCTCTTTACATTTTGGCTATTGTCTACAGTGCTGCTATAAACATTGGAGTGCACGTGCCTCCTCTAATTAGCATTTTTGTATCCTTGGGAAAAATACCTAGTAGTGTAATTACTGGGTCTTATGGGAGTTCTATTTTTAATTTTTTCAGGAACCTCCATACTGTTTTCCAGAGTGGCCACACAAGTTTGCCTTCCCACCAACAGTGCAAAAGTGTTCTCTTTCTCCACATCCTTGCCAGCATCTTTGTTGCCTGAGTTGTTAATTTTAGCCATTCTGAAAAGTGTCAGGTGGTATCTCATTGTGCTTTTGGTTGGTATTTCCCTGATGATAAATGAGGTTGAGCATCTTTTTGTGTGTCAGTTGGCCATCTGGATGTTTTCTTTGGAAAAGTGTCTATTCATGTCTTTTGCCCATTTCTTCATTGGATTATTTGGTTTTTGGATATTGAGATTGATAAGTTCTTTATAGATTTTGGATACTAACCCTTTATCTGATACGACATATGCACATATCTTTTTCCATTCCATTGGTTGCCTTTTAGTTTTGCTGGTTGTTTCCTTCTCTGTGCAGAATGTTTTTATCTTAATGAGGTCCTAATAGTTCATTTTTGCTTTTGTTTCCCTTGTGTCTGGAGATGTGTCGAGTAAGAGATCAAAGAGGTTGTTGCCTGTTTTCTCCTCTAGGATTTTGATGGCTTCCTGCTTGATGTTTAGATCTTTCATCCATTTTGAGTTTATTTTTGTGTATGGTGTAAGAAAGTGGTCCAGGTTCATTTTTCTGCATGTCACTGTCCAGTTTTCCCAAAATCATTAACCATTGTTTCTTAAATATGATTATTTTTTCATAATCTTATCTAGAACAATGACTGTTCCAACATTTTAAACCTGAGATTGGATAGAATATAAAAAGCCTATAAATCTAATATTCTTTTTTTTATGTTGAGTATGTTTGTAGTTACTCTTCTTCATTTAATGCTAAACCAGAGGAAGAAAGTAGAATCATATACATATTTGGTTCATTTATTTGCGTAAAAGACAAAATGCATGGTGNATGACCTAAGCGAAAGTCGGACACTTAACCGACTAAGCCACCCAGGCGCCCCTAGCAATATTTATTTTTAAAATAAGGCCATATATAAACTACAAAAATGAGGCAGACATGCCCATAGGGAACTGTTTTCTACACATTAAACCAAGGATTATTACCTCATTAATCTTAATTTCTTTCTAACCTAAGAAATCTTTGTTTCTTATGAAAGAGTGTAATGTTTTCTACATCAATATGTTCTGTATACTTTGAGGGTGAAAGACAGTAAGTGCATAGCTAACTTTGACACTTAGGGAATGTGCTATCATTTCCTTTTACCTGGAACACAGGGACAAACAAAAATATTTATCCCATCTGGATAATAAGCAAGATTGCTACTATAAAAAGGTAATACTATGAAATTCATTGCTAGAAGGACATGGTAATAATAAGAAGTTGTATTATGGTTCACTTTATAGCCATAACGTGATTATGATAATAAGAGTGGAAACATCATGATTACTTATATGGCTTCTGCTAGTATGCTTATTCTGAAATTTTATAAAATCGTATTTTCTTATGTATACATTTTTCTTACCCATGAATTTTAACTCTGCGGATGGACTTAGCATAGTATTTTCCTACATTAATTTGCCTTGTTGTATGGCTTTATTTTCTACCTTTTTTGATAAACATCTCCAAATACCTTACATTGGATCCTTGCTATGAGATAATGAACAAAGTGATTAAAAAGAATTTGAATATGACATTCAGTGCAAGACCTCTTTTCTTTATCACACTGTCTCTGTTTCCTTTCTGCACTAAATAGCAGAACCACTCAGCATTCATCATTTCCACTCTAATCTCCAGACAGGTACATTAGGAGGTTGCATGTATCTTCCCCTTTGGATCAAATATGCAAAAGCAGAAAAGCTATAAATTAAAAGGAAAAGAAAATCCCATTTGTAAATACATCTTTTGGTCTCTTACAAGTAGCCAGCCAGCATTCCTAGGCTCACAAACCTGACTACATGATTCCCTTTGTTCCTAACAGGACAGACTTGCTCAAAAGAGAAGGAAAATGTTAGGAGTCTTGGGTTTGATTAAACTAAAATTGCCAAGTAACTTTCAATGAGTCCTGTTTTCCAGTACATTTTGGTAGGCCTGTTTGACAGACTTACATGGATATGTCACAAGCAAAGAAGAAACCAGAGACAAGAAATTCACCTTATAAACAGCCATTTTTTGAGGTCAATTTTTAATGGCACAAGGAGCTATACAAAGACTAATTTCAGATGGAGAGCACAGCTACAGCCCATGATCTAGATCTTGTAGGAGGAAATGAACAGTTTTGCTGTCATATTTTACTTTCCCTTAAACCACAGGCTTTGCTTCTTCTGACTTTGAGTGTATGGCCGATTTCAAAAGCCAGGAGAAAAGGATTTAGAGGGGTGTGAATTTTGCGTTAGTTTTATTCACTTATTTTTACCAAAGCACCTTCCATGATCTGCCAGGGGAGGGAATGAGCTGCTTTTTCACTGAAAGCTAGTTAGCATGGGAATCAGATTCAAAAGCACACATAACAAAATCTGACTTGATTAAGTAAAAAAGAAAAGCCGGGTACCCAATAAACATTATGCATCTGTCCAAGAATGCTGTAAAGTAGAAAGATCTTTTGTCTCTGTTTTGTTGATTTTTTCTTTTTACATTTTAATCTGATAAATGATGAAAATGAGGATCAAATGATGTGCTTAATGTTATATAACTTGAATGTGTGCAGCTGGAATTCAAACTCCTGTCTGTAGGATTCTAAAATATTTTCACTCCAATATGCCTAAAATTCAAGGATCTGCTTGGAAAAGCTTTATTTATATAGAAAGGACATGGTATTTATCAATTATTTTGTACTATGCACCAGTTCTGAGCTAGGTGTTGGGAATAGATAGAGGGTGGACTGTCTACCTTCAATGAGCTCAAGTTGTAAGCTCAAAGGGTTGATCCTTGTAACCAGCCTTCAGAATGGACTTACTATTTCTTTTATACCTTATTCTATACTTAGAGAAAATGTGGCTCAAAAAGGCTCAATAACTGAACCAAACTCAAATGGAATAAAACCAAAAATGATGATTGAAATTTTTCTTTAAATTTTAACATCATACCAAATGAGAAACTCACTTGAACAGATATGTGAGGCATAAAAATGGCCATTTTCTATATGATTTATCATAGAATTTACACCCTCCATGTGTTTTACATATACCATTTTGCTATGCCCTGTAACCCTCTTGTGAAGTCTTATTTTTCCCACACCTTTATTTCTCCATTTTTTGTTATTATTGGTGTAATTTTAATTAAAAGCGAGAAAAAAGCAAGAAAAATGTAACTTACATTTATCTCCGCATGACTGAATATTTTCTTGGTCAAGGAATTTGTAAACTGATTTTAAAAGCATCTGCAGTTGGAAAAGTTCTAAATAAACAGAAATTACAATCACGTGATGAGTTGTTTTCATTTAGGAAATATTTTTTTGTTTGTTTCTTTTAACCTAATCCAGTTTTCAAGTATAATAAATTCTAGAAAATATTAAACAGAGAGGAGAGGGGTGGGGGGATGGGTAAAACGTGAAGGAGATTAAGGGTCGCACACTTGTTGTGGTGAGCACAGAGTAATGTATGAAATTGTTGAATCACTATATTGTACACCTGAAACTAACATAACACTGCATTTTAACTATACTGGAATTAAAAATACATCTGTATATAATTAAAAAATGTATGTCATGGGAATTTTAAGAAAGCATTTTGGAATGAACTACTATGCTTTGATACTTTATATTTAGAGTTTGATAAACTAAGCACTAAAAATTGAAACCTAGATACTTATAAATAATCCTTTACTGTTTTTTCTATTATTCTGAAAAATACATATAAAATATACCATTAACTATTATCACACTACTTTTGAAAAATATATGGTTTAAATTTACTTTCATAAAGAGTTATTTAAATATGCTTAGAAACATGGGTTCACTTTTTATTTTTTTTTTTTAGTTTTAAAAAGTTTCACTAGGTAAACATGTTTATTGTAGAACAATTAGAAAATATAGATAAGTTTAAGGAAAAAAAGGAAAAGGAGCTTAAAACCACACATGTTCTTTTAATCAATATTTAATCTTTTCATCCACGTATTTTTATTTGCTATTTTCTATATACCCTTAATATCTATTTATATTAAAAAGTATAGTTTAAACTTTTAATGTACTTTATATACATTATATGTACTTGTGCATATCTGTATGTGTGTGCGCTTACTGTTTTAAATCTTTGCATAATAAATGTTGTAATGGAGGAGTACCTGAATGGCTCAGTCATTTAGGCTTCTGACTTCTGTTTTGATTTCAGCTCTGGTCAAAATCTCATGGTTGCTGTGTTTGAGCCCTACACGCTCTGCACTGATACCACAGAGACTGTTTGGGGTTCTCTCTTTCCCTCTCTCTCTGCCTCTCTCTCTCTCAAAATAAATAAATAAACTTAAAATATTTTTTTAATAAAAAATGTGGTCACTTTTCTACTTGAGTAGCCTAGGATGATGCCAGCTAGTGGGATAGGCAATAATTGTCTTTCCTTTTTATGTGCTGCATTAGAAAAACATCAAGAACCAAAACTGTATTTTCTATATGTCATAAATAGAAACTCTTTGTGGTTATTCAAAAATTCTATCAGAATGTGTACCTTTGTGAACTAGAATATTCATCCATCATATGGCATATAGATATATATCTCCTTTGATGTAATTAAAAGATAACCCATGTAGATAATCTGATTCTGATTCTGATTCTGCTAATAGCTATCTTTGTTGAACTGAACTTATTTTATTCTGTCCAAAGAGGGATTTATATGAACACTGGAGTCTTTCTTACACCTCCAAAATAGTACAAATTTGTGACTTACCATATTCTCTAATATGTCATTAGATTAAAATAGGATCTAGTTAAAAGTGAAAAAATTCACTATGTATGTGGTAGTAAAGGAAATTTTAGGATGTTTTCATAAAACTACAGTTCTTTCAAGTGAATTCAGTAACAAAACATTGTCACTTCAAGACAATTTTCTGTGGTTACTTCTGCAATTTGCAATTGTTGCAAATTTTAATGTAAATATAGTGAAGAAATTTCTCATACATAAAAATGTCTAACATATTTCTTTCCAAATTTTAATTTACTTTATTTCTCAAACCAACTATTCTCAGTCATAAGTTCTCCCTCAAATGCTAAAAGTAGTCATACCAATAAAAAGTGGTATATGTGAAAAACATTTGGGCAATTTAATTTGGCCAAATGACAGTATTTATACACTTTTTGAAATATTTAGAAATAAATAGTTTGTTTTCAAAAATTTCAATTATTCACTCTTGACTGGATTTCTATATAACAAATATCTCATTTATTTAAAAATATTATTACATAAAATATTTAGTTCTCTCTATCCCCCAAATACTGTATTACATGATGAAAAAAAGGGTAAAAGAATTCTAAGTTAATGAATTATTAAGGTACTTAGATATATAACAGACCCTGATTCCCATTTGTCTTTTTTAGAGCTTTGCCTTTGGAGGTATAATGACTGGAAAGCATTTGCTGAGAAAAGGGCTTGTATTGATGGTGGGCTCAGAAAAAAATGCACTTATTTTATAAAACTTTTGGCCTTTCTACAAGTTTATTGAAACATGTTGAAGATAGTAGAGAAGAAATGTAAAGATCGGGGCACCTGGGTGGCTCAGTCGGTTGAGCGTCTGACTTCGGCTCAGGTCATGATCTCACGGTTCTGTTCGTGGGTTCAAGCCCCGCATCGAGATCTGTGCTGAGAGCCAGCTCAGAGCCTGGAGGCTGTTTCAGATTCTGTGTCTCCCTCTTTCTCTGACCCTCCCTTGTTCACGCTGTCTCTCTCTCTCTCTCTCAGAAAAACAACAACAACAACAACAACAACAAAACAAAAACATTAGAAGAAATGTAAAGACCAAAAAAGTACCCATTTCTGAAAAGTAAATCAGAGTATTCAAAATGATAAACATATCTCTCTAAATATTTTTAATTACCAGAAGACCATGCAGAAATGTGTATAAACTGATACATACTCATTTAGAATATTATTTAGAATAACTAAAAATAGGTATACCTTTAATGGTTCTAATTAATTATCTTCAAGATGATTGACATATAACATCTGTGATTAAAAGTGATATATGATCTTCTAATTTTTTATACAATATTGTTTTCAAGAATTGCCAAAGCTAAACTTTTAAATATATTAAGGTTCTTTGCCTTTCCTTTCCTTTTTAAAGTTTACTTTTAATTTTAATAGCACAAGCAAATGCATATCTTCTTTGGACACAAAACCCCTTGTTACCGTTCAAGTTTATCTGATGTATAAACAGGACTTTGGAAAGGCTAGCTCATTTCTAGAGATTTGAGAACAGGCATAAAGAAAAGGCAGAGAGAAAAATATAAAAACAGTCCTTTGTTCTAAGGTTCTTACCCAGGATGTTTTTTATATCCACATAATCCATATCCACATACTTCATAATCCACAGCAATCTTCTTACATAGAGTTGATGTTTCTGGAAAATGTGTTTTGTTTCTACATGGATTGTTTTGCCTCTCCATTCATTCAGCCCTCTCTTTCATTTAATTTCTATTTCTCCTTAAGTATAGCCTCTTCTCCACTAAGCTTTAACTTCCCACTACCAAGCTTCCCCGCATAGATCTTGTCTCTCCAGAGCTTATATTATGTTCTCGCTTTTATCTTGTAGCTTTTCACTTTCAAGCTTTTACCTCATATTTTACATAGGTCAATTACTTCTTTATTCATTCTTAGTATCTTGTGTTATCCCTCATTATTCTGAAAATTTACCTTATCTTTAATGGATTTTTAATTATTTTATTTATATAATATATTCTAGTATGTATCTTTTAATCTTTGAACTAATATGCTTAAGTATTAATATACTGTTTATTTTTGAATAGTTTTGGATTTAGAGGATTGTGAAGCTAGTACAAAGAATTTACATAGACTTTGTGCCTTGTTTACTTTGTTATTGACAGCTTCCACTGGAATGACACATTTGTCACAATTAATGAACTAGTAGTGATACATTGTTATTAACTAACGCCCTTTTTTATTCATATTTCATTAGTTTTTATCTAATATCCTTTTTCTATTGCAAGAGTGCATTCAGGATAATACATTAATTGTCATGTCTCCTTAGGCTTCTCTTGACTGTGACACTTTCTTAGACTCTGCTTGACTTTCATAACCATAACAGTTGTATTACTGGTAAAATAGTTTGTGGAGCATCCTTCAACTGGGATTTATCTAATGTTTTTCTTATTATTAGACTTCAGTGAAAGGTTTTGAGGAGGAAGATCACATAGGTAAATTGTTATCCTCATTACATCAAGGGTACATGATGTCAACACTCTTTATCATTGTTGATGTTGACCTTGATCACCTGGCNCGGACGCTCAACCGACTAAGCCACCCGGGCGCCCCTGATGTAGTGATTTTTAAGTTTCTTCACTGTACAGTTACTCTCCCCCGGGGCCCCATCCTGTACCATACACTTCAGAAGGAAGTCACTGTGCCAGTCCAACCTATGATGTGGAGAGTTTTTCTTTCCATTCTTGAAGATCTACATAAATTATTTAAAATTTAACTACATAGGATATTTATCTTTTTTCTTACACATATTTTTATTTAATAAATTGTATTAATATGGATATCAATATTGGATATTATTATTTTATCCTTTGTATTATAATTAATGCCACTTTTCTGTTGTTCAAATTGTTTCAGGTATGAGTATTAGTAGCACTTTCAGTTGGTTCCTGTGTCCCTTATGATACACTTCCAATACTGTTTTTTGTTGTTGTTGTTGGTGGTGGTGGTGCTTCTGTTTGTTTGTCTTAGTACTTGCCTCATTTCTGGCACTATAAGGTACTTCAAAAACATCTTGCATGTTTCCTGCCAGAGCTCTATAAAGGGGCATTTTCCCAAGGAACCTTGGGTCCTTTTATTCAGAATATTAGAAACTAAGATCTAGGCATTGGATATAGTTGTTGCCACTGGTCTGCCATTACTTCTAGGTCCTCTGAGTTGAGTGTGTGTGTGTGTGTGTGTGTGTGTGTGTGTGTGTATTCAATTTGGAGCATGACTCCTGGATTTCATGGTAAGACTATGTTTAGCTTTGTGAGAAAGTGTCAAGCTATCTTATTGCAGTTAGGTTTGTCTACTAGTACAACGTTGAATAGTTGAATAGGAGTGGCACAATAAGACATCCTTTCCTTTGACACTTTCCAAGGATCTTAATGGGAAAGCATCCATTCTCTGCCTATTAAGAATGAATTAGCTACCTGTTTTTTTCTAGGTGTTCTTTATCATATTGAAGACATTCCTTTCTATTTCTAGCTTTAAGAGTTTTTATCATGAATGAATTTTGGGTTTATCAATGATTTTTGTGCATAAATTGATATGGTTATATGATTCTTCTTCTTTAGTCTATTGATATGATGGATTACATTGGTTGATTTCTGAATGCTGAGCTTGACTTGCTTATCTGGAATAAATCTTATGTGGTCTTAATGTATAATTCTTCTTATATGTTATTTGATTCAACTTGCTAATATTTTGTAGAGTATTTTTGTGTCTATGTTTAAGACACAAAATGAGTCACAGAATGAGTTAGGAAGTGATCCCTTTGCTTCTATTTTCTAGAAATGACTGTGGAGACTGGTATTATTTTACTGAGATATTTGGTGGAATTCAATGATGAAAACATCCAGGCCAGTTACTTTATTTTTTCAAAAGTTATTAATTATTGATCAAATTTCTTTAATAAGTATAGTACTCTCAAGTTATCTATTTCTTCCTGTATGAGTTTTGTTAGTTTGCGTCTTTCAAGGAATTGGCTCATTTCATCTAAATGATAAAATCTGTGGTCATACAGTTATTTATAATATTCCTTTAAATGTCTGTGGGCTAAGTAGTTACGACTTCTTTTTCATTTCTGATATGGGCAATTTTTCTTCTTTTTCCTTTTGGTTAGACTGGCTAGTGTTTTATGAGCTTTATATGTCTTTTCAAAGGACCAGTTTTTGTGCTTTCTCTTATTTTTATTTTTTCACAACCTTCTACTAGCTCTTTATTAATTTTCTACCTTTCCCTCTTTTCTTCTTTAATTTTTTGATTATATAGTAAATTCTAAGAGATGTTTCACAAGATTATGGTTACTGAAGATAATCCATATTTTACAATGCAGATCCATGAAATGTGCTCTATCATCCCAGCAGCCAACTTCAATTTCTATATTTTTTTCAGTGCAGCAAACTTCACATTGTGATTTTATGTATAAAATTTTATTCCTGGACTATGCTTTTTGCTATTTTTTTATTTTACCTGATTTTCTACATTTCATTCAAATTATATTTTATCTGGCTGTATTTTATGTAGGAAACAAAAAAACATTTGCACAATAAATCACTGCATACATAGATATCTGAGCACATATGCAGCTGTGGTAGACAGTTCTGCCTATCAAGTTTTTGTATCCTATTTCTTTCCTACGCGGGCCATGTGACCCGGTAGATACAATACTTTCAAGTCTCTTGAAATCTTTCAATAAAATAGTCACATAGAGTATTTAGATCCCCCTAGACATAATAGCTCCTTTGTGTTCTGGAGGAAGGCTGTGTCTTCTGCAGCAGAAAATTACTCTTTGTCAAAAGCAACTTGTAAACCTACATTGGACTTTAGTAGAGCCTTTGACTAACCATGGCACAATAAGGCTAGGTGAGTGGTTCTACTCATCAAGGCATGGGTATTATTAGATCTAGTAAATCACAAAGTTGGGCACAAGTGGCATTGATCCCAGAAATCATGGAAGTGGGTTATTCAGAACCTGATTGGATTAAGTTTAGAGATACAATTAAGTTTTATGAACAGGTCACCTTTTTCTGTTCCAACAGAACAGAAAGGTTCATACCTATGTCTTTGTGGTTAAGGGAGAATATTCCCCATAGCTAAGTTTTGGGAAAAGATTAGTATCTGCATCAGCTCAGTATATTTATGCAAGTTTAAAATGGACTGTCAATGAACTGTGGCTCATTCATGTATAGCCAAAAGGATAGTTGGGGAATCTTCTCAAGAGATAAACTGTAAGAAGTACACATGTTTGTCACTTTAATAGAGGTAAGGGTATACTCAGATCTTGAGAAATGCTAAATTGGTTTGTTGGTCAGAAGTCTGGAAGGAGTAAGAAAAATCAGAGACTAAGAGATCTGGAGAAGTGTATTGATGAATGTTAGTAGTGGGCACACATGCAGATTTTTTTGTTGTTTTAATATATTAAAAACTTAATCAAAAGAGACACTTCATGACTAGATTAACAAGGTGACTCATGTAGGTCAGACAAGCTCTGTCCTCAGCCACCCCAGTACTTGTGCAACGGGGTCATAAATGGAGTAGACATGGCAATAGCCAAGTAGGGTCTAGGCATGAGCCCAAAAACATGCAGTCCCTCTTACTGAGACTGGTTTATCTAGTGCCATTGCTCAATGCCTGACTGAAGTTGAGTTTTTAATATGGTACCAGTCAGTAGCAAGTTGGTTGTCTAATTTCCTCCTACATGGAGGGAACAGTGATATATCATGCCTGAGATTTGAATTGCATTCTAGCTCTGTGTTTGTTATCTGTGCCCTCAGTGCCTTCTTGGCATCTCTATCCTAGGACTTTCAGAGTTTCTGATTTACTTATGCAGGTTCCTGTTAGAACCATATTGGATCAAGGAATGCTTTTATTTTTTTATTATTTTTTTTAATAGTTTATTGTCAAATTAGTTTCCACATAACACTCAGTGCTCATCCCCACAAGTGTCCTCCTCCATGCCCATCCCCCCTCCCCCCACATCCATCAGTCCTCAGTTTTTGTCAGCATTCAAGAGTCTCTCATGGTTTGCTTCTCTTCCTTTCCCCCACCATTTCCGCCCTTCTTCTCCCCCTTGTTCCTCCGTCAAGTTCCTCCTAATCCTCCTATACGTGCAAACATATGATATTTGTCCTTCTCTGCCTGACTTATTTCGCTCAGCATAACACCCTCAAGGTCCATCCATGTTGCTACACATGGCCAGATTTCATTGTTTCTCATTGCCATGTAGTATTCCATGGTATAGATAAACCACATCTTCTTGATCCATTCATCTGTTGATGGACACTTAGGCTCTTTCCATGTTTTAGCTATTGTGGAGAGTGCTGCTATGAACATTGGGGTACATGTGCTCCTATGCATCAGCATTTCTGTATCCCTTGGGTAAATTCCTAGCAGTGCTATTGCTGGGTCATACGGGAGTTCTATTGTTAGTTTCCTGAGGAACCTCCACACTGTTTTCCAGAGGGGCTGTACCAGTTTACATTCCCACCAACAGTGTAGGAGGGTGCCCGTTTCTCCACATCCTCGCCAGCATCTAGAGTTCTCTGATTTGCTCATTTTAGCCACTCTGACTGGCGTGAGGTGGTATCTCAGTGTGGTTTTGATTTGTATTTCCCTGATGAGGAGGGATGCTGAGCATCGTTTCATGTGTCTGTTGGCCATCTGGATGTCCTCTTTGGAGAAGTGTCTGTTCATATCTTCTGCCCATTTCTTCACTGGGTTGTTTGTTTTTCGGGCGTGTAGTTTGGTGAGTTCCTTATAGATTCTGGATATTAACCCTTTATCTGATATGTCATTTGCAACTATCTTTTCCCATTCCGTTGGTTGCCTATTAATTTTCTGGGTTGTTTCCTTGGCTGTGCAGAAGCTTTTAATCTTGATGAGGTCCCAATCATTTATTTTTGCTCTTGATTCCCTTGCTTTTGGGGATGTGTCAAGTAAGAAGTTGCTGCGGTGGAGGTCAAGGAGGCTGTTTCCTGCTTTCTCCTCTAGGGTGTTGATAGTTTCCTGTCTCACGTTCAGGTCCTTTATCCATTTTGAGTTTATTTTTGTGCATGGTGTGAGAAAATGATCTAGTTTCATTCTTCTGCATGTTGCTGTCCAATTCTCCCAACACCATCTGTTAAAAAGGCTGTCTTTTTTCCATTGGATATTCTTTCCTGCTTTGTCAAAGATCAGTTGGCTGTATACTTTTGGGTCCACTTCTGAGTTCTCAATTCTGTTCCATTGGTCTATGTGTCTGTTTTTGTGCCAATACCATACTGTCTTGATGACGACAGCTTTGTAGTAGAGGCTAAAGTCTGGGATGGTGATACCTCCCGTTTTGGTTTTATTTTTCAGTATTACTTTGGCTATTCGGGGTCTTTTGTGGTTCCATACAAATTTTTGGATAGTTTGTTCTAGTTTTGAGAAGTATGCTGGTGCAATTTTGATTGGAATTGCATTGAATGTGTAGAGTGCTTTAGGTAGTAATGACATCTTAACTATATTTATTCTTCCTATCCATGAGCATGGAATGTTTTTCCATTTCTTTGTGTCTTCTTCAATTTCCTTCATAAGTTTTCTATAGTTTTCATCATACAGATCTCTTGTATCCTTGGTTAGGTTTATTCCGAGGTATTTTATGGTTTTTTGTGCAATTGTGAATGGGATCAGTTTCTTGATTTCTCTTTCTGTTGCTTCATTGTTGGTGTATAAAAATGCAACTGATTTCTGTACGTTGATTTTGTACCCTGCAACTTTGCTGAATTCTTGAATCAGTTCTAGTAGGCTTCTGGTGGAGTCTGTCGGGTTTTCGATGTAGAGTATCATGTCATCTGCGAAGAGTGAAAGTTTGACTTCTTCTTTGCCAATTCTGATGCCTTTGATTTCCCTTTGTTGTCTGATGGCTGATGCTAGGACTTCCAGCACTATGTTAAACAACAGTGGTGAGAGTGGACATCCCTGTCGTGTTCCAGATCTCAGGGGGAAGGCTCTCAGTTTTTCCCCGTTGAGGATGATGTTAGCTGAAGGCTTCTCATAGATGGCTTTGATGATGTTTAAGTAGGTTCCTTCTATCCCAACTTTCTCTAGAGTCTTTATTAAGAAGGGATGCTGTATTTTGTCAAATGCTTTTTCTGCATCTATTGACAGGATCATATGGTTTTTATCTTTTCTTTTATTGATATGATGTATCACATTGATTGTTTTGCGAATGTTGAACCAGCCCTGTAACCCAGGAATGAATCCCACTTGATCTTGGTGGATGATTCTTTTGATATGCTGCTGGATTCGATTTGCAAGGATCTTGTTGAGGATTTTTGCATCCGTATTCATCAAGGATATTGGCCTGTAGTTCTCTTTTTTTGCTGGATCTCTGTCTGGCTTGGGAATCAGAGTGATGCTGGCTTCATAAAATGAGTCCGGGAGTTTTCCTTCGATTTCTATTTTTTGGAATAGCTTGAGAAGAATTGGGATTAATTCTGTTTTAAATGTCTGGTAGAATTCCCCAGGGAAACCATCAGGTCCAGGGCTCTTATTTGTTGGGAGATTTTTGATTACTGATTCGATTTCTTCACTCGTTATGGGTCTGTTCAGGTTTTCTATTTCTTCCCGTGTGAATTTTGGTAGTGAGTGTGTGTTTAAGAATTTGTCCATTTCTTCTAAGTTGTCCAATTTGTTGGCATATAATTTTTCATAGTATTCCCTGATAATTGCTTGTATTTCTGAGGGGTTGGTTGTAATGAGTCCATTTTCATTCATAATTTTGTCTATTTGGGTGCTCTCTCTTTTCTTTTTGATTAGTCTGGCTAGAGGTTTGTCAATTTTGTTTACTTTTTCAAAAAACCAACTCTTGGTTTCATTGATCTGTTCAATTGTTTCTTTGGTCTCTATGTTGTTTATTTCTGCTCTAATTTTTACTATTTCTCTTCTTCTACTGGGTTTAGGGCGTTCTTGTTGCTCTGCCTCTAGTTCCTTTAGGTGAGCTATTAGATTTTGCACTTGCGCTTTTTCTAATCTCTTGAAATAGGCCTGGAGAGCAATGTACTTTCCTCTTAGCACTGCCTTTGCCGCATCCCATAGATTTTGAATTGTTGTGTTTTCATTTTCATTTGTTTCCATATATTTTTTAATTTCCTCTCTAATTGCCTGATTGGCCCATTCATTCTTTAGAAGGGTGTTCTTTAACCTCCATGTTTTTGGAGGTTTTCCAGACTTCTTCCTGTAATTGATTTCAAGTTTCAAAGCATTGTGATCTGACAGTGTGCATGGTATGATCTGTATTCTTTTGAATTTATTGAGGGCTGCTTTATGTCCCAGTATGTGATCTATCTTGGAGAATGTGCCATGCGCACTTGAGAAGAAAGTAAATTCCCTGGCCTCGGGATGTAAAGTTCTAAATATTCAAGGAATGCTTTTAAATCAAAGAGGGTTTGAAAATGAGCACATGATTGTAGGATCCTTGGGTCCTATCATATATCACTGAGTAGCTGCTCTCCTGAAAGGATGAGATTTCTTTTTAAAAACACACCTAGGGGGTGCCTGGGTGGCTTAGTCGGTTAAGTGTCCGACTTTCGCTTGGGTCATGATCTCGCAGTTCGTGGGTTCGAGCCCCGCGTCGGGCTCTGTGCTGACTGCCAGCTCGGAGCCTGGAGCCTGTTTCAGTCTGTGACTCCCTCTCTCTCTGACCCTTCCGTGCTCACGCTGTCTCTCTCTCTCTCTCTCCTAGAAATAAATAAAACATTTATAAAAAAAAATAAATAATAAAAAAAATAAAAACACACCTAAGGCACTATCTTGTGAATGACACTTTGTAAGGTTGGTGTCCTATTATTTAAGATATCTTATGTATTTTGAACCAATAACCATTGTATATGCTATGTTTCTGACAGAGTAGATGAGTCTAGGAAACAAGAAGTAGAACTTCTTGTTTACCCAAGTGACCCATGGGAACTGTGTAATTTGTGTTGTTCTTATCCCAAGAATTTGGGGTATAAAGGATTGAAATCCTGGTCTTCAGGGGTGTATAATTCCATCAGGGCCTCAGTAAAATTCTGATAAGCTACCATTTTTACCTTATAATTTTGGGTTCTTCATACTAATAGACAAGCAGGCAAAAAAGGAGTTACTATAGTAGGGTGGGAAAATAATCATCCTGAGAAATTAGGGTCCTTGTGAAATAATGGAATCCAAAAAGAATTATGTCTGAAACTCAAGAGATTTATGAAGGGAACTCTTGGTGCTCCCATATGTGCTAATAAAGATGCATAGGCTATTACATCAGCTGTATCCTAGTAAGGGCAACATAATTAGGGACTCACATCTCACTGATAATTAAATTTTTTTTTAATCTTTATTTATTTTTGAGAGGGAGAGAGACAGACAGACAGACAGACAGACAGATAGATCATAAGCAAGAGAGGGACAGAGCAAGAGGGAGACACAGAATCTTATGCAGGCTTCAGGCCCTGAGCTGTGAACACAGAGACCAACATGTGTCTTGAACCCGCTGAGAACGAGATCATGACCTTACCTGAAGTTGGATGCTTAGCCAAATGAGCCAACCAGGTGCCCCTCATTGATTGATAATGTTTTGATGACACTCCCCAGAAAGAGATGTAGACCTGTGGAAGTGTTGGCTGAAGGTAAGAGGAAATCTCGAAATCGTGGTCAAAGGAAAGGTGATGAATATTAACTGTGGCTTTGAGATTGTGGCTTTTAACACTAAATCTCCCCATTTTAAGGCTTTTTACATACTGGGCTTGGTCATTACCCTTAAGTCTAAGTAACAGATCTGACTCATTGTGGGGCACAGCAAGTTTTGACTAATACATAAAGAGTTGACAGTGATACATTTACCAGTCATTAGACTAGGGATGCATATATATGGTTCCTTCTACAATATAATTTTCATCTTCAGAACTTCTCAGTATTCCCCAGTAAATAGGATGCAAGCTTATGGAACTATAACATTTGCCTGTTAGAAAGGAATCATTTATTAGCTAAGACAAGAAAGAGGCATAATATTGTACATGTTATTTTTTTTTCAAATATCCATAAATATACCCTCTGTAATTTTCATTTGGAAAATATTATTGAATGAATATTCTGGAAATCCCATGGCAGAATACTTTTGCACAAAGTAATGGCTTCTATTATGTATCATGAATAGTATTACATAATGAGCTAAATAAATAGTGGATATAAAACCAAACTGATGGTGACTCAAATAGAATGATTTATGACCAAAACCAGCGAATGCTTTTTAGCTTGAAATTGAGTGATTCCCTGTTAAATAAGCATAATAAGTTTCTGCTATATATTATATCTGACTAGTCAAAATATAAATCTGATTATTGCTTATGATTTGCTTGGGTTACCTTTAATCTATTAAACATTGTCTAATCTGTGAAATATAGGACACTTTTGGCAGCTGTGTCTCACAGGATTTAATTCCTGAAATGACTAAATTCCAAACTACTAGCCATCCAATTAATTGTGTTAAGCACTAATCAGACGCTCTGCAGATTTCTCTGGTTTCATCCCATTTCTAGAAACAGAAATTGTAATGCAAGTATTTATGAATGTACACAGAATGTGTGAACTTCATTTCTTCAAATGCTGATCAAGTGAGGAAAAAAAACTCAAATGTTTGAAGATTACACCTGGATTTATTTTAAATTCTTAGTCTCTTTCCAACTTTAATGAACTCCAAAGGTGCTTAGTGTACATTTCTCTAGCAGTATGAATCCTTTAGCAATTATGACTTTTTAAATTATTTTGATTTTATTCCATTTAGCATATTATTTTTGACTAAGAGCCCTGATGTTTGTTTATATATTAAATATTAGCAAATCTAAATTTCTTTATTCATTTTTTGGTGAAAATAAATGTAAATATAAGTTTGAGTATTCTCTTATAGAAAGTGCTTATAACATAGAAAATAATTATATTATTTCCATAAATAAAACTTGGAAAATAAAAACTGTAAGTAAAAGATTCTATTACAAAACTTACATTTATTATTAAATGGTTCAATACAAGAAAATGTGCTAAAGCCATAATATATATGCATGGGCCTATAACAAGCCTAGGCTTTTTAATAAAGGATTTCTTACTCCTGGAACTTAGTTTTGCTATTTTTTAGTAATTTTGACTGACATTATCTAACCAAGTTGACAAATTAGTCATTCTAAATAAATACTAAGCTGGCGTGAATTCTGCACTTAGAAGTGATAAGATTTGGAAATAGCTTAGAAGATATGGGGAAAACTTCTAGCATTTAAGAAGGAGATTTATATTCATGGATTTTGCATATGAGAAAGAGGTTTATATTGACATAAAAGTAAATTCTCTTGGATTAAACATATTAATAAAAATGAAAATACCTGAACAGAATTTTCTTTTCATTTTCAATTTATTAAAGACTATACTTTCAGGAATCATTTATTTTAGTTTATTTTCAGTTTATTATAACCTGAATCAAGTGGAGAAGAGCGTGGCAAAACATCCATCTTTTACGTGCCACAAATTAGAAAACTAAGAGAAATAGGTAAGCTCAAGCTTTTAACATTTACTCAATTTTATAACTACTTTGAGGTTTCAGATGGAGTGTCCAGATTTATGTGAGTCAGAAGGTGGAAGTAAAAAAAAAAAAAGAAAGTGGTATATGGATGACCCTAGAGGCATCTAACGTAAAGGGGAAGATATAAAACTCAACTAAAGTTTTGTATTCCATCAATATTTCTATACAAGGGGAGACATGATATATTCTGTGATTCAGAGTCCTAACTCTTGAGATTGGGCCCCCTGAGGGTGCCTAATGTTAAGTCAGAGCACACCCACTTCAGCTGCCATTCTCTGCTCCATCTTCTTAGCCTCTCACCTCTTGCCACTTAAGAATTATCCTACAAGGGAAGTGTAGTGTTGGTCCCACCTCAAAGAGCCTCTTTCTCTTTAGGATCCTGGCACATCAAGTCCTGGCTTCCTTGGTATCTCTTTGATGGCTTCAGACAGAAATTTGCTTATTTGTTGGTCTTTATTTTGACAAGAGTTTGTTTTTGCTTGATATTGTGAGAAGGTTATTTTGCAAGAGTTTCTCTATAACTTCCTAATATTTAACCTGAAAACCCTCTATCACACTTTTACATTTATTTCTCAATAGATTCTGAAATGGACAGAGAAGATAAGTGTCATTTTTAGGATCCTCTCAAATGTAACTTGGAAAAGTAGAGATGGAAAATGTATGGAATGAACTGAAGAAAGAAAATAGATTGGGAAAAAATAGACAGGAATGGGCAAGATGGAACATTTAGTCAGGTGTGAAAAACAAAGTTCCTGGCACCTTGGTGAGATATAAAAGCTTCACTTGGTAGAATCACTTGTATTCATATTAAAGTAAACTTCACAGTCTAAAATACCTGTAATATAATAGCTTTCTATGTTACGTTAAAAAAT
>NW_027529459.1:225519-245829 GCF_008692635.1 Crocuta crocuta | reverse complement strand
AAAAAATATACTTTCTATATAAAATAATTAATAAAATAATAAATAATTTTACATAGAAAATAATAAAATTAATTTTCTATGTAAAATTTGAATTTGTTATATACATTAAATATTTTAATATTTAAGAGTACTTTGTGTTCACGTGGTACCAAAATCATGTTAGAGCTCCAACACCAAAGGGAGAGACAGAAACTCGAAACTTCTTAAGGGCAATGATATTCATCTCCCAACAAGATCAGTGTTGAGATTCTTAATGTAGTTCTTACTTTGGTCTCTGTTGGCTTCATAAAAATCATAATGTCCTACACCCCTTGCATAAGATGTGTCAAATTACTATTAATCCACGTTCTTAAATTTTAGAATACTTTGCTATTCATTCAATTGGCTATTCAAATAATACTTTTTATAGCGCTTATATTATTGATTCAATAATCTGGCAGAAATATTATCTGTGTGAGTCACTGGACATTTGTTATGTTGTTGCTGCTGAAAATGCAAGGAAAAACCCACACACAATCCTTGGTGTGCATATTGTGAGTCAAAATTTTGTGTATGCCTTCAAATATGAGATTCTTCTCCTGTACAAGCTTTGTTTGACCCTGTAAGTGACTAAACAATAATGAGAATAATAATACCCTAAAAGATTTCCAAAGCTTTGACAGATCTTTCTGGAATTCCCAAACATCTTTTATGAGCCTCTGTTGCATCATCTAGGAATTCTTGACCAAGATGAACCCTAAGGAAGCTGTCATTAATGTGAGTGGCTGTCCTATGTAAAATGATCTGCAAATCAAAGCATTACAAAAATGCATTAAATGCTCCACCGCAAAACGTCATGCATCAAACATGGGCTAAGTCACATTGGATTCTATTTTATAATTATGTGGGTTTTTAAATTTTTTTTTCATTTTTATTTATTTTTGATAATGAGACAGAGAGGGACAGAATGTGAGCAAGGGAGAGACAGACACAGAATCTGAAACAGGCTCCAGGCTCTGAGCTGTCAGCACAGGTCCTGACACGGGGCTTGAACCCATGATCCATGAGATCATGACCTGAGCCAAAGTTGGTGGCTTAACCAACTGAGCCACCCAGGCACCCCTATGGGTGGTTTATTTAGTCTCCTAAAATAATTCAAAGTATTTTAAAAAAATCATCAATTTATGGATCCTCAAAAACTCAGGTCTGAGAAAGAATAGTGTTACTTTCCAAATAATATACAATTTGAAGAGAAAAAGGACAAACACCCAGGTAAGTGATTTACTTACCTAAGACCAACTAATGTGTTAATGTTGGAGAAGGAAAGACTACCTTGAACTGTTTCCAGTTCTATATTCACCTGAGCTGATTATATGGAAATAGCAGGACAGGAAAATGAAGAAAAAAAGCAAGTTTTGATTTCAAAGTCCAGTGACATTTTTTTCCAGAGGCACCAGGCTGCTCTTTTTCAGACATGTAGTTAAACCATGTAAAGTTAATCCAGAGCCTAGGAGTAGCCATTGCTTAAGAGGATGGGGCATCTAGCAGACGTGGTAGTAGCCAGAAGAGAAGAGAAGAGAAGAGGAGAGAAGAGAGAGGAGAGGGGAGGGGAGGGGAGAGGAATGAAGGAAAGGGGAAGGGAGGAGAGGGGGGGGGAGAGGGAAGAGAAGTTCACACTAATGTACCAAAATGTTTTGCACATTTTCCAGCTCTGAGTTGATATCCCATATTATTATAAGATTATTCACCTTAGAACTAGGTGTGTTAAGATAAACCTTATTTCGTAAAATATTGCGTCTGGTATTTCAAGAAAGGTTTATGAAACTTCCTCATTTACTTAGCATGTGGCATAAAAAGTTCTGTTTTAGAAAGCTTTCCAAAAAACATATTGTTTTGGTACTGATACATAAAAATAGCAATATGCCTCATATTCCCTTGCTTATTGGCTATATTCTCTCTCTTGTGTCTGGTTATTTCCCTGCAAATCTGAGTATTTGAGAAATACTGTTCTATTTCCTTACAGATATTATATTTAAAAACTGACATAATGCAGCCCAGCAAAACTAATTGTATAATTGTAAATTCACATAGGATAGAGCTACCAGTTCTCACTACTCTAGATGCCTTCTCTGGGACACCAAGGACTCTTTTTGTCCCCAACCTCCAATTTAAAGTTAATCCCATTTTAGAGGCTGAGGGTATTGAAGGAATTTTCCAGGAAATTGAGGATTTCACACTTGAACTAAATTACCAACATGATTTGGAGGATATCTTGTTTAATGTTTATTTAGTTTTGAGAGAGAGAGATAGAGCATGAGTGGGGCAGGGGCAGAGAGCGAGAGGGAGACACAGAATCCAAAGCAAGCTCCAGACCCTAGGCTGTCAGCACAGAGACCAATATGGGACATGAAATCATGAACCGTGAGATCATGATACAAAGCTTAGCCACTGAGTGACACAGGAACCCCAGGAGGATATCTCATTTAAATAGAGGACAGTTCCAAATCTTCCTTTGTATAAACCTACAGTGTGGATCTTCATATCCTTTGTGTTAAACATCAAAATTGATATAAGGCAAACCTAAAGATGTACCCAACCAGTTCTTTCATTATTCACAGTTATATATTTAAAATACAACTGTACTAAGGGTGCCTGGTAACTTATTTGGTTAAGCATCTGACTCTTGATTTCTGCTCAGGTCATGATCTCACGGTTTGTGGATTAGAGTCCTACATCAGGCTTTCTGCTGACAGTATGGATCCTACTTAGGATTCGCTCTCTCTCCTTCTCTCTCTGCCCCTCCTCTGCTTGTGTTGTCTCTTTCTCTCAAAATAAATATATAAACTTAAAAAAATACTGCTACAACTAAACATATATACACAAATATATATCATTAAAGCTATATATTTATATATGCAAGTGTATAAAATCAGTCTATCATCTATCAATCTATCTGTCTATGTATTTATCTGTAATTTCCCTGTAACTGCTGAATTTAATCACTTAGGAGTATATAACAGAAGGCAATCCTCAGGTAAGAGTCATTTGAAACAAACCAGTACAAACATGGTGAGATAAGACATTTTAAGATGAAGATTAAAGCAGAAAGTTGAAGACAAGGCTACATATTTAAGTCACTATGGAGAAAAAGGAAAGTGTAGGAAGACTTTGATCAGTGATAGTGATGAAAAAATGAGTAACTTCAATCAAAAACACCCAAAGCACTTTATAAGCCTGGAAAAATAAATTACTGAAGCCTGGGCTATTCAGATCTGAAGCATGAAAGTACTAATAGATATAAATGAAAAAGCAGCATCGGTCAATCCAGTTATTTTCTGATGATGCAAACATCTTATCTTCACTCTACATTTGAAATGGTGATCAAAAAGTACTTTAATCAATAGCAGTGAAAAAACAGAACTGGTAAATCTATTTATTTTCTAGTGACACACTAATTTCATTTTTATTCTTCATTTCCAATGGTGATAAAAAATACACCGAGAATTAAGATTAATTTTACTGAGTTCTAAACAGTTCTACTGTTTCAGAAAAAGTAAAATCATTTTAAGTGATAAAATTCTATATTATTTTTAAAACACTATTATTGGAGGTTAAAAACATCTGTATAAATAAATATACAGAGAACTGATAATTTTGAACATTTATTGTATGTAAGGAACCATTCTAAGGGCTTTGTGTGATTCATCCTATGAACGACCCTAATGAAGTAGGCAATATTATATTGTACTAATTTTATAGACTTGAAATCATAGGCTCCTAGGGGTGCTTGGCTGGGTGGCTCAGTCAGTTAAGTGTTAGACTACAGCTCAGGTCATGACCTTATGGTTCATGGGTTCAAGCTCCGCATCAGGCTCTGTGCCTACAGCTCAGAGCCTTGAGCTTGTTTCTGATCCTGTGTCTCCCTCTCTCTCTGCCCCTCCCCTGCTCATGCTCTGATCTCTCTCTCAAAAATAAATAAACATTAAAAATTTTTAAATCATAGCCTCTTAATATATTATTTCTCAAAGGACACAGCTAGTAAGTGGTGAGGCCAAGGTGCACATGTAGGGAGACTTTCTCTAGGGTTCAAGCTCATATCTATTCTATCTATCTATGTGTCTATCTATGTGTCTATCTATCTATCTATCTATGTATCTATCTATCCATCAATCCATCCATGTGTCATATATCTATCCCCATCTCCCGTCTCTATGTAAATTGACTTAAGTGGAGAGCAGTGGTAGAGCAGTTTGCTGAAATTCTCATGACCTGAATCTAGAACTATGTCTTTATGGATCTTCTCTCTCAATGTGAAAAAAAGAAATGATAATCCGTCATTTCTCTAATTCATTATGTACTGAAAACTACAGAAGAGGAACTCAAGCTAAAATTTACAACCATCTGTAATATGGAAATCAATAGGGAGAACAGAATTAAAAACAATCATATTACAGGAAAAGAGATACTAACTTGAGCTAATTTGTTCAGTTTTTAAATTCAAAACAAACTGATCAGGATTGTGATTAACCAGATTTCATTTTTAATAGCCATTACATGTATCATCCCATCTAAGCCAGGGTTTCTCAACCATGACATAATTGATATTTTCACACAAATGTTCCCCAATGTGACATCCAAAAATGTCTTCAGACATTGCTGAGTATTTCATGGAGAGGCAAAATTGTCTCTGAGAACCAATGATCTAAAATACTGAAACGGAATGCCCATATTTGACATCAGTCTGGTGATGTCTGCTAACATCTGGGAGATTTGTAATTACTCAGCCTTTTGACAGAAACTCTTTAAGTCTGACATAGTCACCCATTTATAAAAAGATCACTTGTAATGACAGTAACACCTTTTTAAATGATACAATTTGTTTTGCCCACATAACTGAGAGTTAACTGGCTGCGGTAATTGGTCCAATTGGACATGAATGTGTCTTCAGAAAAAGAAAAATTAAAAGTGCTTTCATGTCTGTGAAAATTCCCTCCGAGTATGAGAGTGATGAATAATACATACAAGATAAAACATGGCCTCACTCTGGTTCACAGACCTGAGATCCAAAGTGAGGCACAGCACTATTACAAACTTGCTAATCATCAAACTCAAATCATTTAAGCTTTAGGTCTTAAATAGACCAAAACATTAACTATTAGGCATTAATGACATGAAATTTAACAGGCTGAGAAGAAAAAGTAACAAAAGAATCCATTAAAAAAAGAGGCAAGTGAATATGAAAGTTATTTTGGCTATGATTTATTTTTCAGAGTTAATTTATATGTGTGGCAACTTAGATCTTTAGGAACAGTCTTTAAAATAAGACTTAAACATTATAATACATTTTGTTATTTAAGTCTATGTTAGACTAAAGAGGTGTGGTTCCTAACCTGTAAAACCTTGAAGTTTTTAAGATCTTTTTTTAAAAAAAATTTTTAATGTTTTATTTATTTTTGAGAGAGAGAGAGAGAGGAAGAGAGAGAGATATTGAGAGAAAGCATGAGCAGGGAAGGGTCAGAGAGAGAGGGAGACACAGAATCTGAAGCAGGCTCCAGGTTCTGAGCTAGCTCTCAGCACAGAGCCCGATGGCGAGCTTGAACCCACGAACTGTGAGATCTTGACCTGAGCCGAAGTTGGACGCTTCACCAACTGAGGCACCAAGGTGCCCCGAAGTTTTTAAGATTTTGACATTTGTAGTAGAGATTTGAAATCTTCTTTAAAATAATAGACTATATGCAAATTAATTATCATCTCTGTGCCCAGATGATATGATGGTAAGTATTCTTAGAAAATTAAAGAATAAAAGTACACTTTATTTTATTTTTAAAAGTTATTTGTTTGTTTGTTTGTTTGTTTGTTTTGAGAGAGAGGGAGAGAGAGAATCCTAAGCAGGCTCCACACTGTTAGCACAGAGCCCAACACACACAGAGTTTGATCCCACGAACTGTGAGATCATGACATGAGCCGAGATCATGATTTGAGCCGAAATCAAGAAGTGGGCCACTTAACTGATTGAGCCACTCAGGAGCCCCAAATACATTTTATTTTAAAACTCAATCAAAAAATAATTTTTAAATAGAATTTGAACTGTTTTTGAATTGTAAAAAGTAGCTTCTAAGTTATGCCTCTATGACTTCTAAGGTATCTGACTATAAATGACCCACCAAATACTTTTCCATAAATCAGTGATAATATTTGCCCCACTATTTCACAAGGTTATTCTAGAAATCACATTAGATGTATAAGAAATCACATTGCCAACTATAAAACTAATTCATCTTTTTAGGGCATTAACTTCTTACAGAATCTGTCCAAAACAATTCAGTTGCTCCATGTAAGTGAATTCAAAGTGATTATTGGTGATCATTCATATCTCAAGGACAGTAGGATTTCCAAATCAAGATGCAGGAAAATAATAAAGTTCCATTTATGCTTTTGCACAAGGATTGATGTGTGTCATTTTATAATGAAAGAATAGATACAGATAGCCATGTTTGGTGGACTCAATCCTGTGAATATCTTGTGAATGTTTTCACATCCTTGGTAAATGTTTTGTCTGCATATTACATAATTTTACTGAGATTTATTACTATAATTAAAATTTTTTGATGTGCAACTTTGTATAAAATATGGAAGAGTTAAGAGAGGGGCTTTCATTCATTTTGGGTTTGTTTTATTTTGTTTTTTCCAGACATGTAATCTTTTACTCAAATAATGTTTTTTAAATATTTGTTTATTTTTGAGAGACAGAGGAGAGGCAGAGCATGAGCCAGGCAGGGGCAGAAGGAGAGAGGTAGACACAGAATCCAAAGCAGGCTCCAGGCCCTGAGCTGTCAGCACAGAGCTCAATGTGGGGCTCAAACTCATGAACCGTGAGATCATGACTTGAGCTGAAGTTGGACACTTACCCGACTGAGCCACCCAGGCACCCCTTTACTCAAATAATATTGTTTTTTTATATGTCAATTCTTCGCCTATTATGCTAGGGATTTAAGATCTCTGAGAAAGTTTCAGTTTATCATTTTGAACAATTTCTTCCCCATTTTGCATAGAGTCTTTCAATGCCAACAGTCATTGATGTCTCTAGAAACAGATGGTTTGTGGGAGGATTGTTGAGTGAGATATTCTGCATCGTGGTCCCAAGACTGTACAGTTGCTGTTGGAAAGGTTACAGAAATGACAACTGGTATAAGAGAAGTTGCAAAAAACCAGAGAGTGAAAATAGCCAGACAACTGTATGGAGACTATCCAAATTAAAAGACTTTTTGATGAAATCTTGACATTTCTTCAGAAGAAAATGCAGCAATTGCAGGGAGTTTGGATGGTATTAAGGTGGGTGACATATTGGCAATGCTTTTCATATCTATTCTTTAGTAAGTTTCACAGTTCAACTTGAGAATGATGAATAATGTGGGAGACTCTTACTATAGCAGGATTTGATAATGTCCTTGGGTTAGAGATAATGCTTTTGTTCATTCCTATTTGCACATCATGTTCCTAGTTAAACTAAACGTATTTTTCTTTCATTCAAAAAATTTGTTAAGGAAACATTAAATTATTCTCTCCCACTTAATTAATGGAGACATTCTCTATCCAAGAAAATATTAAGATCTAGAAAATGAGATAATAGTGTGACCCTTGAGTTAAAGTAGCTATTCCAAATATGGGTAATTTAGGTTTAAGTTAGGAACACATATAGGGCACATTTCTGGGATTCCCAGTTTTCAGTAGCATCTCTCATTAGTATGTTTTAAGTAAGTATCTTTCAAATGTCAGCTTAGTACCTGTTAGCCTAGAAGTGTCAGCGGATGTGGCTTGTTTTTTTAAAACTTTTATTTACCTCCTAGTTTTGCTCCCATCAATTAAAGCACAGTGAACTAAATTGTTAGCAGCTCCTTTCAAATACCTGAGTATTTAAGAGTAGAAGAAAGTACACAGTAAACATACTATTTGATTATATTATTAAATATGTATTGTTTCCATTATGTGTTACCAACTGAATTATACCCACTTAGATTTCACTGTGCAGTAAAAAGAATACTACTGGTGGATTTTTTGGATCTACACATTTACTTAAGAACATTAAATGAGTGTTCATACAGATGCTATCAGTAGCAACATAGCCTACCAACATTAGGAAGTCCAGTCGTCTTTTGCACTTCACTCCTTCCTATATTCTATTTTTTATATCACCTCTCCTTCTTTCTTTTTCTTTTCTTCTGATGAAGACTTTTAAGATTTACTCTCAGCAACTTTCAAATATGTATACATTATCATTAACTCTAAGTCACCAAGCTATACGTTACATCCAGATGATTTATTTATTTTATAACTCGAAGCTGTATCTCTTGATACCCTTCAATCATTTTTCCCACTTGCTTCTGGCAACCAGCACTCTTTTTCTGTATCCATGAGCTTGTTTTGTTCCTTTGTTTGTTTCCCACTTATATGTGGAAGTGAGATCATGTGGTATTTATCTTTTTCATGCCTGACCTACTTCATGTCACATAATTTTCTCAAAGTATGTCTATGTTGTCACAATGGCAAGATTTCATCCTGTTTTGTGGCTGAATAGTATTCCACTCTGTGTGCCTGTGTGTGCACTTGTGTACCATGTCTCCTTTATCCATTCATCCATTGATGAACACTTATCCTTCTAATAACCCCAAAAGACAGGGCCAACACCATGGTATATATTGAGATTTGAAACATACAGATTCAACATGTGAAAGAACTAAAAACAATAACAACAAAACCCCAAAATAAAAAAAATCCATAATGAGTCCCTGGTCATATACAGTGTGGGGTCATGTTGGAAGACTGGTAGTCTGTAAACATCAAGTGTTTCAATCAAGTGCAAGATAGCTTTTAAACACCTGCATGATCATCAGTCGATTGATTTCCTTCAGAGAATTATAAATGGGAATTTCTGTTCCACCATCCCTGTTTCTCCCACAATGAAATAAACAGGCCAACACAATGTATGTTTCAATATACGTTGACAGAATTTCTACTTGAGTTTCTCATGAGATTTTTAGTTTGGGTCATTTCATTTCATAGCAGACTTTCAAAACTTTCTTTACATTTCTCTACATTAATTTAAGGACAGATACACAAAATCATAATGAAGTATAAAGAAGCAAGTGAGAGAGAGAATTTTATTTTGTTTTGTTTTTAAATAAATAGACTTTATTTCTTAGAACAATTTTAGTTTTAGGCAAAAATGGAATAGAAAGTACAGTGTTTTCATTTATAGCCTCTCCTTACTCTGCCACATCCCCTCACTATCCCTATCCAATTTCCTCTATTATTAACATCTTGCATTACTTTGGTACCTTTGTTACAGTTGATGAATTATTATTCTGATCTATTACTACCAAACAAAGTCCATTGTTTACATTAGGGTTCACTCTTTGTGTTGTACATATCTAGGGATATTGCCAAATGAATAAAGTTGTGTATCTCCCATTATGTCATCCTATAGAATAGTTTCACTGCACTAAAAATCCATCTATTCATCCCTTCTCCATGACCTCCAGCCCCTGGAAATCACTGATAATTTTATTGCCTCAACAGTTTTCCTTTCCAGAAAAAAAAAATTAATTCAAATACCTTTTTATGTTAAATGGTTCTTTTTCCTGAAGGATATTTCAATTTTAAATAGAAATAGCACATAGTTCAAAAAGTATATGATGAGTGCATTTGGGAGGAATAGCTGTGTTAGCATTTGCTTAGGACTTAAATGTGGGAATTTGTGTGGCTAATTTATTTTAAAAAATAGAAAATATGGACTAATGATGATAATATCAACTTAAACTTAATTGTAACAATTTAAAAATCTCTGCCTCTGGGAAATGCTTTCATTTTGTTTGCTTTTGACTGAGTCTTAAGTAATCCAAATACAACCTATAGCGGCAAAAGCTGCTTCTAACCTAAATGTAATAATTGCTACTTTGGTTTATGGTGGGTCCATTTGGAAAATCAAGAGTGATCAGAAAGAGAAGATTGGGGCCAAAGAGATAAGTGGCAGATGGCCACAATATAGTTCCTTTACAATACTGAATGACCACGCAAAGTGACAAACAGCCAGCAGTAGGATTCTGAGATGGGGAACAAGCAAGGTGATGAAGTTTCAAACTCACAATTGCTTGCTTCTTTTATCAAGTAACTTCTACTAATTCTCTGAAGAATTTTAAGACCTCTAAATATCGTACCCAGGGAAGTAAGCCAATTTTGCAATGGCCAGAGCTTCCAAGAACACTATTTTGGCGGCCTAAGCCCTATTTCCTTATTGTACAGTACAGGGTCATGTTCATTACAACTGTATTGAAATGATCCATTTGGCATAGTCTCAAATCCGGTCTCATTTGAAAACAAATTTAAATTTCATAAAATGCAAAAGTAAAGCTGAACATATTTTTCCTTTATTGATAATGGTTTTGTCATACTTACATTGCTTTTTTATTTTTATACATAATGTTTAAAGATTTGTCACCAATTTTTTATAGAGATAAAAACATTTATTATGTTAGAAAATGAATTAGGTAGTTGCTCTGTCAAGGACTGGGACTCTACAAGGTTTTGCATGTTAACTATTTCAAATTTATTTTGCCTTACATTGAAGATGAGACATATTCATTCATGTTAGTACTATTCATCTTTAAAGTAGTTCTCAGTTTTGTTAAATAATAGTACTGTGGCACCTGAGTGGCTCAATTTGGTTAAGCTTCAGACTTTGGTTCAGGTCATGATCTTGCAGTGCATGGTTTTCAGCCCCTATTTAGTTCTCTGCTGGCAGCACAGAGCCCATTTGGGATCCTCTGCCTCCCTCTCTCTGTTCTCCTCCCCTGTTCGTGTGTGCTCTTTCTCTCTGTGCCTTTCAAAACTAAATAAGCATTATAAAAACAGTGCTCAACTCATGATTTCAAATCAGAGTTGGAACATTACTGGCTTAAGCCAACGTTACGTACATTTCTTCCCCTAAATTGAAGCTCCTTAAGATATTCAGTAAAAAATAAATTTGTGTGTTTATCTGTATCTATATAAATATATGTATATAATATGTACACATGTGTATATTAAATATTTATATATCTATATATAAAAGTATGCAGTGAGTCTCCCTTATAGATCAACAGGAGATATTAGAATATTAACCACTTCCTGGAGAAGAAGCTTTTTCCTGGAGAAGAAGCAAATATTAACCACTTCAAGAATGATTATGTCTAAACAAAGATTCTATTGACAAATGTCAATGGTATGAATATATGGATAAAAGAGCAGACACGGACAGTATTTGAATAAATCAAATACGATTTGCTCATCCAAATGATGGAGAAGTAGGTTACCATAGTCAAGATATACAGAGCGAATGAATGTTGTCTCTGGGAGATAAGGTATTTCTAGCCCATAAGCTTCAGCAGATCCCACAGTTCCGAATAGTGACTCCTGAGCAAGGTCATATCAGGCATTTTGAAATGAGAATAACTTTTTATATAAGTCTTGGATAGACTGGAATGTAGTCTTTCCTGGATATATGTTATAGGCCATGTTGCATGAGTCACAAAAATCTCAGAATTATATGAAACATGGTATTACTAAGGTATGATACCTGGTATACGCAGGTATAAATATTTTTATTTGTCATTCTCAGTTTCTCCATGATAACGCAGATTGGTTTGAATATGTTCCTAAAATACTTTCCTATCTACTCATTCAGTTACTGTTCACTGGTTCCAGTTATTCCATTAGTCTTGAACCACTCATTGTCTGCCTTTGCATTTATGGGCATATCGGTAATATAAATTTGAACATTCTAACCACCAGTGACATGAACTTGAATTTCAATTTTTCATTCTTGCTTGATGAGTGAGGATATTATGTACAACTCATCTGGGTAATTCTGTATCTCAAGTTGCCTTTCTTTGATACCAGCTGTTCATGCCCTTTTTGGCTGATTTGCATATTTTCCAAACACCACTACTGTGGGACCACCCTAAAGGACTGAGAACCTAGCCCTGATTCAGCAAGCTCTAGAGCTACCTTTGTGCAAAATGACTGCTTAGCAGATCTAGCTCAGCTTTGCCAGCAGAGAAGTGATCCGACATATTTTTCATGGCAACCTGGCAATAGCTTCAGTTGCTTTGCTTGTGTTACAAGTTTGAGAAGCACTGCTTTAGCAGTGATGCTGAAAAGAAATCTTAATTTTAGTTTAGGGCTTTGCTGTTCACTGTGTGTAAACAACAGAAACAGAGAAAAACCTGGTGTATACTTTTTCTGTCCTGGATCATTGGGATCTCTTTATCTAAAGGTGTTTCCCACACGTGAAAATGAAGTACTAATAAACAACCTTGAGAGTTTGTGTGGAGATTAAGAAAGTGACTCACAAGATATGAATGTCTGCCACTGTTCCTAGCACATAGCAGATGTTTATTAAACATAAATCTGCTCTTGAGATGTTTAAAGACTACCTGAGGAGTGTGATAATTTCTGATACCGACATCATTATGACTTCAGCTGTTATCGTTATAACAGTTTCTTGCACATGCCAATTGCTCTCAGTCCTTGTGCCTGAACATTAAATAGCCACGGATGATAAAAATAATACCAAAAGGAAACTTCTTTCTGAATGTTCAATACCATAGACATATCTTAAACAATTTAAAGACATCATGGCATTTGATTGTTATAGCAACATTGACAGGTAGGAACTGTTATTATCATTTCCACTGTATGAATGAGAAAGTAGTTAAAGGATACTCTAAGTTTCATATGCCAATTAGTGTTAGCATTTCTTAAACCTGTATTGTCTGATTCCAAATTCCATGCTCACACCCATAAACACTGCTGTAGGGCCACTAGCCAAGTGGCCCTTGAAAAGCCAAAATGGCTTTTCAGGGAAAGAGGAACAATATATCACAGCTGCCTAGGAAAAATAAAACTTTTCAAAGTTGAAATGTCAGGTCAGGTTTGTTTAGAGAAAAATTAGCTTAGGATTTCAACACATGACTTTAAGAATGCCAAATGAAAGGGATTCTCACTTACCTCTTACTTCATATTAAAAATTTATTATATAAAGTTCTCACAGGTATTATCATTACTCATAATTCTGCATTGTTTTTCTTTTTGTTTGTTTTTGTGTTGTATCCTGGAGTTTAAATACCCCCTTTAGAACTTGTGTCAGTGATAAAAAACATCCTTGGTTGCTTTTACATCTCTGACTTTAGTGACTTAAGTCTTTTTTTTTTTTTTTTTTTGTATACTACAGGAAGCCCCATATTCTTTATTTACTTTTTAATGTTTATTCACTTTTGAGAGAGACAGATAGACAGACAGATCATGATTGGGGGAGGGGCAGAGAGAGAGAAGGACACAGAATATGAAGCAGGTTCCAGCTGTCAGCACAGAGCTGATACTGAGCTGGAACCCAGGAACCATGAGATCATGACCTAAGCCAAAAGTTGGACGCTTAACCTACTGAGCTACCTAGGTGCCTCTGAAGCCCTGTATTTTTTATTTTTTTTAATGTGTATTTATTTTTGAGACAGAAACAGAGCATGAGCAGGGGAGAGGCAGAGAGACAGAGAGACCAGAATCTGAAACAGGCTCTGAGCTGTCAGCACAGAGCGAGATGCAGGGCTCAAACCCACAAACCATGAGATCGTGACCTGAGCTGGTGTCAGATGCTCAACTGACTAAGCCACCCAGGTGCCCTTGAAGCCCTGTATTTTTAAAGTTTGATAAAAATGTCTATCTTCTCTATCTACCCAACTGTTTTTGTATCTGTCCGTCTGTCTGTCATCTATCTATCTATCTATCATCTTTCTATATGTTTTTATTCTTCTACCAAATTTAAATGATAGAAATTAATCACTTAGTTGGTTTTGGGGATCTGGCAGCCTGGCTTCAAGTTCTGATTTCCATACCTGCTAACTATGTGAACTTTGGCAGATGTATTAATTCTATTGCTGCAAAACAAATTCCTACAAATTCAACAGTTAAAAGAAAACATATATATTATATCACAGTTTTTGTGGGTCAGGTGTATAGACCCACAAAACTATACAGTTGGTCCCTTCTTCAGGTCTCAAGGAACCTGTAGTGTGGGGAATTCATCCAGCCAGGCTCAGGATCTTTTTAGTAGCTCACATGCTTACTGGCAAAATCCATTTCCTTGCTGGGTAGGAAGTTGCATATCATAGATGCTTATTTCTTCAAGGATAGCAGGCAAATCTTTCTGACCTTAGATAAGACTTTATTTTAAGACTGACTATCAAATCTGTGTTTTCTGTTTTGTATATAGATATAATGACATAACCTCTTAGGCTTACTTGTGAGTATCAAATGAGAGAATAATATAACATTGTCTGACACATTATAAATATTCAAATATCATTTATTTCAATTAAAATCCAGCTTTTTCCTTCATCATCAGAGTAATCTGCATCACCTTCCATTCCATAATTTACTTATATTTCTCAATTTTAGGCAAACTTCATTAGACATTTGGTTTTATAAATTCTATATATAAGGAACTTAGAAAATGTGGCTGCAGGTATAGGTAGGAGTGCAGGTTTTCTGTGGAAATAGAAATATTTTTAGTGTCTTGTTTCTGTTTTTTCCATTTATTGGTGAAGACTATGGTGAGATAAGGTATTTGAAAATGCTTTGTTAACCATGAATCATAATGCAATATTAGGAACAAATTTTGATACAGGTTAATAAGAACTTAATTGAGGGTGAAGATAGGGAAAATATAGAGAAGAGAACAAGAGAGAAGGTTATGAAGAAAAGTCAGATTTGGAACAACTGAGTACCTGTGTCATAATATTTATGAAGAAGAGGATTGAGGTAAGCAGGGCTTCAAGAGACTCACTTATAAGTTTTCTACAGTCTTTTCCATCAGCTGCACATATCAGCTCCATCATCCAGAGGACAGATCCTTTGTTCAGAAAAGAACAATTTTGAATATTCCCATTTGTTATGTAAGTCTAAGGACAATCAATGCTGTTGCCCTAGGGATCCTTAGTGATAGACCTTTTATGGTTTGTGATGGTCTTTTTCAGTTATTTTTGTGTTGATGCAAAGGAACTTCCATGGAAGGAAAGGAGATAGAATCTACCTCATTACCTTGTGAAGCTCAGTGTTTTTTATGATCTCTCTGACAAACAGAGTTGATCCTAACTTCAGCTGGCTGACTGTATGTATACCCAGTTCTGTAATAGGGAACTCATCGTGAAGGAAAGGGGAATCTGCCTGGTGTCCTCAGCTAAACATCAAGTCTGTTAGGCAGCACTGTAGAGCTGGGTTTGTCCCAGACTGTGGCTGACATCTGAGTCTTCATCTTGGCTGATTTAGACATCCTCACTCTGAGGCCATATCTAGGAGCAGTGGCAGGAATTTAAACTATCCACTGGATTATTCTTACTTTAATGCCCATCAAAGAAGATTCAGACAAACCAGAGAGAAGGATCATATTCTTCTGTAACTACTGTGCTTCCCAGGGGATATGGATTAGTTAAGAGCTTTACTGAGGAATAGATACATATCAAAAGGAGTAGCAATAGTATTAAATGTGACCTCTGTGGCAGTGAAAGATGCAAGAACTACTAAACATTAGTATGTGCATTTGGATTATTAATACCTCAAAGCAGATATTAATATTGGATTAATTCTTGAAGCAGATCTCTTCCTGGTGTTTGGAAACAAAATTGGCTTTGGGTTGATTAAAACTTCAGCACTATTTGTTAATTTTAGTTCTCAAGAATGGAAAACTAGATGTTCTGCTAATTTGGGCAGGTTGTGGCTCAAGTGATTAATTTGAATTAAAAAGCTGATGGAGAAGGAAAACCAGATGTGCCTATAAAAGTATTTCAAGGTCTTATTTAAATCAATGCCACCATTCAGCCATTTAACAGTCATTTAGCAAACATTTTTTATAACTCCTATGTGCCTGTAACTTACTATTATGCATCAGAAGGTCAAAAAACTTCTTTGCAACACCACCAGACCATATGAGAAAGTAACAGAACTGTATTTATTTCAGAGTCACCTTGCAACTAATAATGAACAGAAAGTAGAACTCTATTCTCAGTATATTTTCAAGGTAAACCAAGCAGTCACCCATGATTATTTTTCACATCCAATCTTTTAGGGAGTATGAACTTGCTTTGTTCCAGTTTGTGCTTTTTCAAAGCAAAAGCTCGGCATTAAAAATACACGACTGAGAGAAATGTGCATTGAAAAGGAAAAAACAAAACAAAACACCAAAAACCCAGAAATGTCAGATGGAGGTGGAGAACCTGGAAACAAGAAAGAATATCATGGAAATTATTTGAATCATAGTGTACCTTCAAAAGCCAAATGATGGGTTTAGAGTTGCTTCTGGCTTCTTAATTATTTGGGTACTTCTTCTAACCAAGGGTAATTGAGTCTATTCTAAAAACAAAACTTCCAAAATTCAATGTAAGATGTTTTATTGTCAAGTTAACCACATATTTAATCTAGTCAGGGATTCTTAAAGTTCTGTGTGGATATGTTCATCACTTAACTTTTCTTGACCTCAGTTTTCTCGCATGTAATGTGTAGAGTAGGATTAGTTGACCTGTCAACCCTCTTCTAGATGCAGTATTGTGTCTGATGTTTAAATATATGCAAAAAGGATAATGTAAAATACGTAATCCCTATTTTCTAGGAACATAGCAGACAAACCTCCTAAAATATTAGAAACATTATAATTTAATATTAAACAACTGGGAAGTAAATCCAGGCAGAAAGGCTGAAATCATTTAGTTGGTAGAAAACCTACTGAGAGGGAATCAGCAATTTTCTTTGCCATGTATTTGCTATTTCAGGGAAAACCTAAAAGTTGTTATTGATTTTTACTCAATTTGATATAAAGCTACACAGAGTCAACATATAATTAAGTTTTACTGGGAGTATTACTCTGCCATTTTTAATACATATTTTTTTCATTGTTTCATGAGAAATGCATCATTAGTCACTGCTTTCCTGTCTTTGAATAATGTGGCCACCCATGAATACTTTCAAGAAGATTATACCTTTCATAATATGCCAAAATACATTGGAGCCCATTACTTGTGGATTCCGTATTTGGGTATTAGCCTGCTTGCTGAAATTTATTTGTGGGGTGCCTGAGTGTCTCAGTAGGGTAAAGATTCCACTCTTAATTTCAGCTCAGGTCATGATCTCACAGTTTGTGGTTTCAAGCCCTGCATTGAGCTCTGAGCTCAGTGTGGAGCCTGCTTAGGATTCTCTTTCTCTTCCTCTCTCTGCACTTCCTCTGCTTGCAATCTCTCTCTCTCTATCAAAATAAATAATAAACTTTAAAACAAAAAAAGGACATGACATTTCTTTGTAACCCTAAAGTCAATACTCCTAATACTTTTGAGGTGATTTGCAGACCTGTGTGGACATGTATGAGGCAATGAAAAAGTTGAGTTGCCTGATGTATACATTCCCAGTTGAGGTTGTACAAGGCATGGGAAGACACTGACTTCTTGTTTTAGTTCTTATACTATAAACAAGTTTCTTTTTGGTGGGTTTTTAGTGTGATATTTTAGCTTTTTTGTGCTTTTCATTGATAATTCACTGTTTAAGATGTCCTCCAAGTGTAGTGCCAAAGTCCTGACTAGTATTCCTAAGTGTAAGAAGACTGTTCATGTGTTCAGTAGGCTTCATTTAGACATGCATTACTGGTGTTGATAGCTATGAGTTCAACATGAATAAATCAACAGTACACATGTAATAAGAAGTATACCTAAAACAAGGTTATATATTGGTCCATTATCAAAATATTGTGATCGGGGGCGCCTGGGTGGCTTAGTCGGTTAAGCGTCCGAATTTCGCTTGGGTCATGATCTCGCGGTTCGTGGGTTCGAGCCCCGCGTCGGGCTCTGTGCTGACAGCCAGCTCAGAGCCTGGAGCCTGTTTCAGAGTCTGTGATTCCCTCTCTCTCTGACCCTCCCCTGCTCATGCTGTCTCTAACTCTCTCCTAGAAATAAATAAAACATTAAAAAAAAATATTGTGATCAGAGGATCACAAAACCTAATCCTGGGGTTCTCCTAGGAGCAGTGGTTCAGGATTTGCTAATTCAATGTTTGTGGCAGTTTTATAGAGTGATTCAACTGTGCTAAGATGAGAAGACAGTTTAACAACTAGACTATTGGAGGTGATGGATAAATATTCACATATTTGTGAAGAAGCAGTAGGTGGGAGAAGTTTCATTTGTTATAGAATCTCCAACAGCTTCTCATAGGAACTGCAGTCACCTCAATCAGACTTAAGATTTCATGATTCATTGTGGACATTAAGATGAATGTTGCCTAAAAATTCATTATGCTGATTGACGTATGTACAGAAAAATCCTGCTCTTGTGGCACAGTGCAGTTTTTGTATTTTATCTACACCTAACAGTGGTGGCTGTGATGTAACAGCTAATTCTAAAATGCCTGAAAAGTATTTATTCACTTACTTCTCAAACAGTTACCTAATACTTACCACATGCCACATATTGTTCTATTCATGTAGAAAAACATCCCCACGGTCGGTGGAATAGCAAACAGAAGATTGCAGTTCCTGAACTTGAGGGTCATTTGGTATATGAGAAGGGAAGCCATCTGGGAGATAGGTTATTTCCTTTTGTTATTGCAATGTAATCAACATATACAGCATTATATTAGTTTCAGGCATACAGCATTATGATATTTGTATAGAGAGAAAAGTTTCTGAATAATGAGGAAGTCTTTGTCATAATTTTTAAACTAAACAATAAACTTGTGCCCACCTAAAATTAGCAGAATTTTGGTAGGCACTGGATTCAAGATATTCTTAGAGTGATATTCACAGTCACTTTCAAATAGAAGACATAGATGGAAAGTCATACCTCCAGAATGTACAGGAATTCATAGATTTATGAATTTTCACATTAGAATAGAAATAGAGACACCTGGGTGGCTCAGTCAGTTACACGCCTGATTTCGGCTAGGTCATGATCTCATGGTTCCTGGGTTTGAGCCCCGCATCAGGCTCTGTGCTGATGCCTCAGAGCCTAAGCTTGCTTTGGATTCTCTGTCTCCCTCTCTCTCTGCTTCTCTCTCACTCATGCTATCTCTCTCTCTCTCTCAAAAATAAACATTTTTTAAAGAAATAGATAAAGCAGTAAGAATATCATTCAGTTAAAAACGAATTTAGAGCATTTGAAAACCTATAGAACAATATTTTTATTCTATCAACACATTATCTCCAGGAAAGTGAAGTTACCTGTTTGACAGAGGCAGACATGAACACATATAGGGCAAGAAAACAGATTAGGTTTTAATTCAGGAAAAGTTAGTGGATCTGACAAAAATAATGAAAATAGTTTGTAGCCTACTTCTTGCTCATAGTTACCACTAATGAAGTAAGAAAATATTGGTATTTAATACCATATCCACCTTTTATTTATTTATGAATAGATATTTTGACAATTAGTTGATAATTTTGTTTAGTTAAGCATACAGTAATCTATTTTGAATTCATTGTGTAAAATATCTGAGTCTTCTTAAATAATAACTTTTGCCTTTATATTTAAAAAAAATATATATATATATAGAGAGAGAGAGAGAGAAGGAGAGCATACAAGCAGTGGAGGGGCAGAGAGAGAAAGAGAAAGAATCTCAGTGCAGAGCCTGACGTGGAGCTTGATCTTAGAAACTGTGAGATGGTGACCTGAGCCTAAATGAAGAGTCAGACGCTCAATACTGAGCCACCCAGGCATCCCACTTCTTGCTTTTACAAACTTTCTTTAATAATTTAAATTTTGCATCAAGTCTTGATTCTTGACCCCTCTAGGCACTCTATTAATTTCACTAAGGCCATTTCCTCACTTCCTATGATATGCCAGTCCTAGCCAGATCTTTGTTTTTTCTGGCTTCTAAACATATATATGCAAAAGTTGGCCTGACATTTCCACTTGGATATTTCAGAGGGCTCTCAAAATCAAATATGCATAAAAAATTTTGCTTCTAAATATTTCCTTTTACTGTATTCAGTGTTTCAGTGAAAAGCACACACATTTGTCTAATTACAGAAGGAAGAAACCTTCTCCTGCACTTCACATCCAATCTAAATAAACTCTTGTTGATTTTAACTTGTATATTCTACTTTCTCCATTACTCATACCATAGTTCATACTACCTCAACAGCTTACAATCTGGTCTTCTCAAATCTACTCCACTCCCTGTCTAAATGTTTCTCTCAGCCAATATGAATTAAAACTATTGGAATAAACAGTTTTCAAATTTACTTTTCAAAATTCATCCCCATTGCTC
>NW_027529459.1:175826-225385 GCF_008692635.1 Crocuta crocuta | reverse complement strand
TTATCCATTCCCTTATATTTATATTATATTTATGTTTTTTTCAGTTTTTCATATTCTCAAATATATAATGCTTCTTGCTAACTCAGAGCCTTTGTACTTTCTATTGCCTTGAGAAGCTCTTCCCACTCTCACCCCCATCTTTACCTTCTTATTTCTTGTTCATCCTTCAGATCTCAGCTGAAATAACAATTACTGACTGAACACTCCAAGACAATGCCTTCCTTCAACTGGATTAACTATATCTAGAACATTTGCATGGCACTTTGCGTTTTACCTTCGTTGCATTTCTCATTGCAATTACAAGTGTAGGCACTGGATTTATTTTCTGTTTCTCACTATTTTGAGGACATAATTTTGGAATTAACTGATTAGCTAAAGAGTTTGGTATATTTTAAAAACAGCTGTATGTCTCTGTTCTTTTGGCAAGCACTATCAGCAATTTAGAAACAGCATGGGGTGACTTGTCCACTCAGCAGCATAGATTATTCTTAGACAGGATGTTGGCTGGACCCTCTGTAAGGTCTATTTTCCAAGATAATGTTTCTTTTTCTAAAGGTGTGGCTCTAACTTAGAAACTTCTGCCTATTGTCATTTTATTTAAACCCAAAATGTAAATTACACCTTTACTTAATTGTAATCTCTCACCAAGAACAAAATAAGACAAAACAAAACAAAACAAACCTGCAGCCAATAGACCTAGCAGTAAAAACTATATATATACATATATATGTTTGGTCTTGGTTCACTGTGGCTTTTATTAGTAGATATTTTCAATCATTTCTTTCCCAAGAAGCAAAGAACGAAGAATAATGAGATAGATGTACTATATCCAACAAAATGGATATGTATATACTATTGATAAAAGAAACAAAACAAAACAAAAAATAAACAGCAAAACCACACAGCTAGCTTCCCTGAATTTATTTTCAGGGACCTATTCAGAGAATATTATCATTCCCTTTTCATTTATTTTGAGTAGTTATTTTTGATATTCACTACTTCTGGCTTATAGAGTATCCCTCAATGTTCATAAGGGCTTATTAGGTAGTTTTCAAATGAAATTTACATCACAATTACCTATGTAGCATTTTAGAATCCAAGTACCAAAGCTAAATTTTCTGAATTGGAATTTCCAATTCATACACATATGATAAATACAACAGAAAAAATATTTTTACCAGTCATGAAGGGGAATCACCATGCCAAATGGTATATACATGGGAAGTTTTAGCTATGAAATGTTTTCTGCCTGAAAGTTCTTTGTGCTTTTAAATATAATTAATAAATCATTTTTAGATTCACTGCCTTTCTTAATTTTCTTCCTAAAATGTATACATAAATCGATGTATAAAAGTAGATTTTATTTTATATCTTTCACTATATTAGATCTATAGTAACTAATGTATGTGGGACGAACAGTAGCCATTTTTATTAAGATTGAAATAAAATTCACATAATATTAGAGTGTACAAGATGTGGGTAAAGAGAAACTTATATGAGGCCCCTGGTGGCTCAGTTAAGTCAGACTTCGGCTCAGGTCACGATCTCACGGTTTGTGAGTTCAAGCCCCACATGGGGCTCTGTGCTGACAGCTCAGAGCCTGGAGCCTGCTTCGAGTTCTGTGACTCCCTCTCTCTCTGTCCCTCCCCTACTCGCATGCTCTCTTTCTCTCAAAATAGATATTAAAAAATTTTTTTTAAAGAGAAACTTATCTGAATTTAAAGGTGCTTGTGTACTGTCATGAGATACTCAAGACAGTTCTAGCATTGCAGATATAAGTCTTATCATATCTGAAAATATTTTAACGTGTCTTTTATTTTTAATGTTTATTTATTTTGAGAGAAAAACAGCATGTAAGCAGGGGAGGGCCAGAGAGAGAGGGCCACAGAATATGAAGCAGGCTTCAGGCTCTGACCTGTCAGCACAGAGCCTGACACAGGGCTTGAAATCAGGAACTGCAAGATCATGACCTAAGCTGAAGTCAGACACTTTACCCACTCAGCCACCCAGGTGCCCCTAAAACGTCTTTAAAAATGGACAGTTCCTGAATCAGTATTTTAATACTCCAGTAGCCATTTTCTAGTAGGGTATTATTTCTGGTATACAAACCAATTCAAAGGTATTTGGTTCAAATGATCAACATTCTATGTTAGAAAGGGGATGAGTTACTAGACAAGCTATCCAGGGCATACAGACACTGTATAACAAATGGGTACTTGTATAAATCAGAATATTGTTCACTGCATGAAACTGAAGCCAACTAACTATGCCTTAAACATAAATGAAATGTACTATTTCACATGATTCATAAACTTAACAAAGTCATAAATGACAGTTTATTTCTTTCCAACTTTCTGTTCTGCCATTCTTAGCATGTTAGTTTTAGTTACTCAGCATCGAAAGATGCTTTAGTAACTCTGAGGATCCCACATTCTTACAATAATTAGCAAAGACAGTTATGGAGGAAGCTGCCCAAAAGTCTTTTCTGTGTGTATCAATGACAGAACTATTCCATATGCCTGAACTTGATAAGAGTTATAAAACCAACTATATTAGCTTAGACCATTCATATTTCATTCTCTGGGGATGATATTCATCCTTGAGGGACATGTCTATTTAGAAGAGAGTGAACAAACCAAGCTTCTATTAGCAAAAAACAGGAGTGAGATGATATTGGGCAGGTGACAATGGATTATCTGATGTCAATTAGCATAGCTAAGAACAAGACATTTGAACAAGATTTTGTATTCAGGAAAGTTGGAACTAGAAAGCATTCAAAGACTGGGGGATGACAAGTGAGCCAACACTGATAGTTTTTATTAAAGTTCTAACATCATGGGAATTTTTTATACAGTTCAGAAAAAAGGTGAGGTTTTTTTGTGGTAAAAGTAGCACAGAATTTGTAGACCTGTCTTGTCATAGACTCTGGGTCTGTAGTTCTCTCTTGTCCAGCAAGAGAGCAGACACAAGATTGAAATGTGAGAGAGGCTAATGTCCAGGAGGAGACAAGAGTCCCGAATAAGGATCCTTGCTCCATTTTTATTAGGATCAGAAGGCTTACAAGCATGATGGACGTGCACAAAGTGACTATGAAATTGTGAACATTAACTCATGGGCATGAGGAAAAGGAGGTTTTCAAGATATGCGGTGTTAGGGATTTGGGTCAATACAAAGCAAAATCCTGGTGCCAAGTGGATGGTTGTTTACACCAGACATGAGGCCCCACCTCTGTTTACCTAAACTTGCCTAGGAGACAAGAAAGAAAACATTGCTACCTCAGGGTCAACAAAGGCATCCTTCTTTTGCTAATTAGCCCCACTCTGGGCAACTTTACCCTGCTATAGTATAAAGTCCTCTTTTCCTGTTTATGTCCTTCCTTCCTGTGAAACCAGCTTTCTGCTATTGTACTAAATTGGGGGGACACTTCTTCCCTGAATACCTCATTTTGTTTACTTCATTTTGGATGTTTGCATCCTGAAATTTCCTATTCCAATACTTTGTTCTATACTGGGGAACTTTGCCCTGCTTACTAATTTTGTTTACCCAATCTTATTTACCCAATCTTGGATGCATTCATCCTGTGGTCTTCTGTTTCTCTATGCCATTGTTAACTCATCTGTGCAAACTCAGATAATTCCTAAGCCTTTCCCCACAAGTCTCAGAAATTGCTGTGAGGAGATGGGACATAATGACTTGTTCTGGTCCTGCTTAAATTCCTCATTAGAGTTTATTACAGTATTGCACACACTCTGGATGATCAATACATTTTCTGGACTAATTCAGTTGTACCTATATTGGTTCTTATAACACTGAGTAAGAGCATATATTGGTTTCTATAATAGCAAGTTAGAATTTCATTTTAAGTATCACAAGTAAAAGGCATTATATTGCTTTCTTGTACTAAAGTGAAAAAATGGATTTCATTATTTATTGTGTCCAGGTGACATTATATTTAATTATTAACAACTCAGCCTTGTATTTTGGTAAAAAATAATATAACCAAGAATTATCCTTGTAAAGGAGGAAGTCAGGGAACTCAACAGGGGTTGGGGACATGACTTGAAGATCTCAGTTTATAATATTAAAAACATTGCCTTTGGAAGAATTTTCCATCATAATATTAAACTTCAACGTTTATGTAATGTATTAGTTGCGTATCAAAATTGCAAAATAATTGATAGGCAGCAAGTTCAATAAGATTGCTTAGAGTGTACAAAGGCACTCGATAATTTTCACACACAAAAAAACACACAAGAGTGTGGATTTAAAGTCTAATAGGCTCAGGTTTACTTAATGAAATGTTAATATTTCTCCTCACACTGAAAAGTTATATTAAGAAGGAAGCTGTGATCCTTTTACAATGGATGTAGAGATTATAGGAAAGCACAAGGGGATAAGAAAGGTGAGCCAGTGTAAATGACCTTTATTCAAGCTCCATTGAAACAAATGAATAAGAGGATTTATCTAGCAGACTATAAAATAGATTTGGGAAAAAAGATTCAAATACCAAATGAATACACTTTCATCAAAGGGAGCTTATAAATGTGTAATTATATACAAAATTATTTACTCTGGATTTTAAGAAAACTGTATTCTGTGAAAATGTTATGCATGATTCTGTAATGCATAAATTAAAATATTAATAAATTCCATTTTGTTGTTTTAGCTATTGTTGCCTATTTTAGAAAATACTCATATACTCAAATATGTTTACATGTTTACATTCCAGAGAAAATTTCTTAAAAAAACTAAATGTTTTGATTAGCTGTCAGAAAATTCACTACTAAATTATTCCATGTGATCTTCTCTGATATATCAAAATAGATGATACAGTCTAAATGATCAGATGTAGTAACACTAGCAGGAGAACAATCATTTCTTCTTCTTTTGTTAGCATTTATGACACAGTTCAGAAGATCCCTCACTAAATAATTTATAAGTATACTAGTGAATAATCTGAGTTTTCTTTTCAAAATAATGTTTTTTAATGACCATTTAATGAAGAGAGTCTCCTTTTAGAAAAAAATAGGGCAGAAATTAAGAAAGTGCTCTGAGAGTACATTGGAGATAACGTGTTTAAATATATAGAAAACCTCCAAATCAGTATTTGTTTCTAAAAAATGCTTCTCTTTTAGATTGTGAACTCCTCAAGTAAAAGATTCCATTGCTATTTATGTATTTAATTTTTTATTTCATATATTTTACTCCATATGGTAATTATCATATAATTGACACTCAATAGTTGCTAAATGATTTGCACTCTTACTCCTTCTCTAAACATTATGGTTTACATTTTTGCTTAAATCACTTCTCTTACACATTTACTAAAGTAGTGTAACAAAATATCTTATATTTTTGAGACAATATGATATGTGGGATTAACTTATTATACTATATTATTAGCTGCATTCGAATGAATCTGTAAACTCTCCTATCTACTTTGATAGACACCAGCTACATGTGGCATTTCTATTTTTGATGAAATTAATTAAAATTAAATAAAATAAAAAATTCAGTTTAGCTACACTAGCCACATAGCAAGTATTCAATAGCCACATGTAGTTAGTGGCTACCATAGCAGTGATAGAACAATTCTGTCATTGCAGAAATTTCCGCTGAAGAGCACTGCAATAGATTATGCTATGTATTGGGGACATGTGGACCAATAACAAATTGGTTGCTTTTGCTTTGCAAATAATATATGGTAAATATCTCTACAAGTCGACTTGATCATTTTAGGTACTCAGTATAGAGCTTTATGGGTCTTAGCCATATCTAGTAAAAATCCCAATAGATCATGATGCCTAACATGTTTGTGATAATTGATATATCAGAACCTTGGATACTAGGAAAAGTAGTGTGCTAAGTAGAGGAGAGAATGCATGTTTTCATTGTTAAAATCTAAATGTAATTATCCTCTTTAAAAATTAACACATTCAAGCCATGTGCCAGAAGCAAATCTCTATTATGGTCCAATATAGTAAGTACTTAGTATTCTATTGTGGAAGTATCAAGAATAGGGAGAATATGTCTTTTTATTAGGGTTCTGAAACAATTTTATTTTTATTGTATTTATTTTTATGTAATTATTGTCAAGTTAGCTCACTAACATACAATATATATAGTGTGCTCTTGGCTTCGGGAGTAGATTCCCATGATTCATCACTTACATAGGACACCCAATGCTCATCCCAAAAAGTGCCCTCCTCAAAGCCCATCATCCATATTCCCCACCTCCCACCCACTCACCTCCTTCCACCCTCAGCTTGTTCTCTGCATATGAGTCTCTTATGATTTGCCTGACTCTCTGTTTGTAACTATTTTTTTTTTCTTTCTCTTCCCCTATGGACTTCTGTTAAGTTTCTCAACTTCCACATATGAATGAGAACATATGATATCTGTCTTTCTCTGACTGACTTATTTCACTTAGCACAATACCCTCCAGGTCCATCCACATTGTTGCAAATGGCAAGATTTCATTCTTTTTCATTGCCGGATAGTATTCCATTGTATATATTTACCACATCTTTGGGGCACCTGGGTGGCTCAGTCAGTTAAGCGTCCAACTTCTGCCCAGGTCATGATCTCATGGCTTGTGAGTTCAAGCCCCACATTGGGTTCTGTGCTGACAGCTCAGAGACTGGAGCCTGCTTCAGACTTTGTGTCTCCCTCTCTCTATGCACCTCCCCCCTCACACTGTGTATCTCAAAAATAAATAAAGCCTTAAAAAAATTCTAAATATACCACATCTTCTTTATCCACTCATCAGTTGATGGACATTTGGGCTCTTTCAATAATTTGGCTATTATTGATAGCACTGCTATAAACATTGTAGTGCATGTGCCCCTATGAATCAGCATTTTTGTATCTGTTGGATAAATTCTTAATAATGCTATTGCTAGGTAATAGGGTAATTCTATTTTTAAATTTTTGGGGCCCCTCCATACTATTTTCCAGAATGGTTGACCAGTTTGCATTCCCACCAACAGTGCAAGAGTGTTCACCTTTCTTCACATCCTCATCAACATCTCTTGTTTCCTCAGTTGTTAATTTTAGCCATTTTGACCAATGTGAGGTGGTATCTCAATGTAGCTTTGTTTTGTATTTCCCTGATGATGAGTGATGTTGAGAACCTTTTCATGTGTCTGTTTGCGATCAGGATGTCTTCTTTGGAAAAATGTCTATTCATGTCTTCTGTCCATCTTTTTTTCTGGATTATTTGGTTTTTGGGTGTTGAGTTTAGAAGTTCTTTAACGACTGTGGAACTCACTCTTTATCCAATATGTCATTTGCAAATATCTTCTCTTATTCTGTTGGTTGCCTTTTAGTTTTGTTGATTGTTTCCTTTACTGTACAGAAGCTTTTTATCTTGATGAAGTCCGAAAAGTTCATTTTTTCTTTTATTACCCTTGCCTTCAGAGATATGTTGAGTAAGAAGTTGCTGTGGCTGAGGTCAAAGAGGTTGTTGCCTCTTTTCTTCTCTAGGATTTTGATGGTTTTCTGTCTCACATTTAGGTCTTTCATCCATTTTGAATGTATTTCTGTGTATGGCATTAAAAGTGGTCCAGTTTCATTCTTCTAATGTTGCTGTCCAGTTCTCCCAGCATCATTTGCTAAAGACTGTCTTTTTTTTCCATTGCATACTCTTTCCTACTTTGTTGAATATTAGTTGGCCATATATTTGTGTGTCCATTTCTTTTTTTTTTTTAATGTTTTTAATTTATTTCTAGGAGAGAGAGAGAGACAGCGTGAGCAGGGAAGGGTCAGAGAGAGAGGGAGTCACAGACTGAAACAGGCTCCAGGCTCTGAGCTGGCAGTCAGCACAGAGCCCGACGCGGGGCTCGAACCCATGAACCGCGAGATCATGACCTAAGCGAAAGTCGGACGCTTAACCGACTAAGCCACCCAGGCGCCCCTTGTGTGTCCATTTCTGGGTTCTCTATTCTATTCCTTTGGTCTTTGTGCCTATTCTTGTGCCAGTGCTACACCATCTTGATGATGATTACAGCTTTGTAGAATAGGCTAAAGTCTGGATTGTAACACTTCCAATTTGGTTTTCTTTTTCAACATTACTTTGACTATTCAAGGTCTTTTGTGGTTTCCATACAAATTTTAGGATTGTTTGTTCTAGCTCTGAGAAGAATGCTGGTGCTATTTTGATTGGGATAGCATTGAATGTGTAGATTGCTTTGGGTAGTAAAAACATTTCATACAATGGTTCACATCTGAGGCTGGGTTTGGAAGTATGAGTTAAGAGTTCAGCAGAAAGAATTGGGATGGATATTTTAAATGGTATAAGCATGAGAAAAATGACAGAATCACAAAGGCTTATTCATTTGTAAAACAATGAGAAAGTTAATCTGACTAGCACAGGAAGACTGGGGGGGATAGAATGAATGGAGAAAAGACTAGAGAAACCAGTTTCCTTTAAATTTTGTTAGCATAATTTTGTTTCATAGTGTCCAGATCCCCCTAGATGAATAAATGAAATTGACTTTCCAGACAAATGGGACTGAAGACTTGACCCAGGCTTGTTAAGTGTAGCTGTACCAGTGGGACCACACACTGTGAGACAGCTTGATACTGTCAGATTGCTTCTCCCCTGTTTAAACTACATTTGTCATGGAATGATGATCATAATGAGTAAAACTCTTTTCATTTCCAAAACAGCCCAGAATTTTGATTAAATAGTATTGTGTTTTGGCAGAATATTCCACTAGAAGAATATATAAGGATTACTTACTAGGTATATATTTTTAAGTTCATGATTAATCTTTCCTTCATGTTTGTCATCATTGTTGCTAAGTGTGAACTCTGTATGGTTTTATAATTTGGGGGGAGTTTTAAGTAATTTTATCACTGGAAGAAGTAGACATGTTCAAGAAACTCTCCATTTTTTCACGACATGTGAAATGGGGTGGAAAACATGGGTAAAAACTGGATCACAGTGCAGTTACCTGTAGAAGCAACACTAAGATTATAGTCCTGTGAAAAATAGATGTTTGCAAACATCTTGTTTTTTATAAATAGTTATGTAAATTGCTGGAAAGATCTTGTCAACTAAATAGAAAATAGATTAGTTCGCTGTCAAAAAACTTAGAATTACATAAATATCTGGGAAGAAAATGTGAATTTGATTCAAAAAGAATGAAGACATACACAAGAATCCTACAAAGAATAGCTTCAATAATAACAGCAGTACAAAGTAAATGAAAGGAGAGTCATGTAGAGGGTTTAGGGGTTTAAGTGAGTTATTTCCAAAAAGAATACTCTGCAAGCAGGAAAAGTGGGAAAAAAATCTTCAGAAACAGGCATATGTGAAAATAACGCTCGGTCACCTAATACATTTAACACTTCTAAAGAAAAGAATCTTAAAATTGATAATGAACCCACCAAGTAAGAATATAACTAGATATATTGACATTAAAATACACACAAATACAACAAATCTGGGAATATTATTAAGTTTATTTCCTTCATTGAAGAGTTCTCAAGGAGGAGTCATCTGATTAGAAACTGCATAAATTTTAAATTGCTTAGATTTATTTTATACTAATTATTTTCTTTGTTAGTTATTATTGTGCAATTAGAAATCTAGGGAGTTGTTTTTTGTCAGGGATATAAAACAATTTTTTTTACCTTTTTATTTTAGAATTCTGTTTAGCTTAACATACACTGAATGAGTGACAACAAAGTTGATGCTATTGTAGGAGAACAGATTCACAGATGTTCAGCACACTCCATTAGTCAAAATAGGGGCGTGTTTCCGAAGAAGACACAGAATGGGTGAATTACGACTTGAATTTTTATTTAATAGAGAGTAATGATTACCATGACTATTGATGATCCATAACACTTTATCAAGCACATACTAAGTACTTAGCGTTTTTCAGTCATGAGAAACACAGGTGAAGCTTAAACATGATTCTTACCTACTATGAGCTTATTATAGTTGATTTAAAAAGAGAAGAGTAGCATGTTATTGCAGGCAAATGTCGTATTGTACTCCATAGAATATTATGCCTTTGGAGTCCAAGAGAGTCTCTTGGAAAAAAAATAAAACTTACATTGCGCTTTAAAGATGGCTTGGGAGCACCTGTGTGGCTCAGTCAGTTAAGCATTTGCCTTTGGCTTATGTCATAATGTTGTTTGTAGGTTCCAGCTCCTCATCAGGCTCTGTGCTAACAGCTTAGATCCTGGAGCCTGCTTCGGATTCTATGTCTCCCTCTCTCTTTGCCTCTCCCCTGCTTGCGTTCACAAGCTCTCTCTGTCTCCCCACCCCCCAAAGAAAATTAAAAACATTAAAAAAAAAAAAGGATGATTTGGATGATACAAAAGAGTAAAAAGGGAATTTGTAGAAAGGACTCTAACCTAAAGCAAGTTACAAGACATATTCATGTATCAATAAAGGAAAATAGAAACAAAACACCTGGTTTAAAAGGGTTTGCTAAGAAGCAGAAGAACAGAGGGAGATAAAGATTTATACTTAACAAAGTTTTACAAAAGAGATGTAATTCTCTCATTTGTAGAAAAGAGATGGAGGGGTGCCTGGGTGGCTTATTCGGTTAAGCATCTGACTTCAGCTCAGGTTATGATCTCACAGTTCGTGGGTTCGAGCCCCACATCGGCCTCTGTGCTGACTCCCAGCCCAGAGCCTGGAGCCTGATTCACATTCTGTATCTCCTTCTCTCTCTGACCCTCCCCTGCTCACACTGACTCTCTCTCTCTCTCTCTCTCAGAAATAAATAAAACATTAAAAAAAGAAAAGAGATGGAGTTGCCAAATTTTAAATCAATTTGAATATCCAGCTATTAGATTTGATTTTAAAAAGGCATAACATAGGGTCACCTTGTAGCTCAGTCAATTAAGCATCCGACTCTTGATTTCAGCTCAGGTCATGATCTCACAGTTCATGAGTTGGGCTCTGTGCTGACAGTGCAGAATCTGCTTGGGATTCTCTTTCTCCCTCTCTGTTCCTCCCCGACTTGGTGTCTCTCTCTCTCAAAATAAATACATAAACTTAAAAAATTTAAATTAAATTAAATTTAAATTTAAAAAGGCATAACATAGAGGCAATGAAAGTTTGTCATATTGTGTTTTTCTTTCACTCATGATGTGATATGATTAATTGATCAATATTAAAGCATTTGCCTGAGCAGAGGCAGATAAACTGTCCAGTTAAAGAGGTTTTTTTATTCAAATGAATGATGATTAGGAGCTGGATTAAGAGTAAGAGTAAATTGAGAAATGTAAAATAATAAAAATAGGTTGTATATGAAATATGGACCAGGGTATAATATGGGAGCTATAAACAGAGTAGTAATTTTCTTTTAATTCTCACTTGATTGACACCATGACTTAGTTAAATAAGAATATAGTAGACAGAGTCTATTTGAAGGATAAATTTTGAGGCTCTATGTTTATTTAAAAATTTTTAGTGTACCTATAAACTTATGCAAATTAATAAATACCAAAGTATGTAATGAAACTCCCACTCAAAGCAGCTGTATCCTTTGGAGAGTTAACAGATAATCATAGTCAGTAGTCATCCTTATGTAACTATGCACATTTTTACATATACCTTTTTATTTGTATTTTGTTCTGAAAGGAAATATATATACACACTTTCAATAAAATATTATTCACATATTTCTGAACTTTGCTTCTTTCATTTTACATAACTTTGAGATCTTTCTATGAGAGCATATGTAGATATACTTCATAATTTTAAAAACTTCATTGTCATCTTTGGTAGACTGAATTATTGATCCCAATTTTTAACTCTTCTCTAATGGTATTTTAGGTCCACATACTTGTTCTTGCCTCATGGTGGATTAAATGTACTCTCCAGTCTCCTGACTGTGGGCTTGACTTTGTGACTTACTTTGGCCAACGGGATGGTAGTGTGTATTATAAAAAGCAGAGTCCTGCAAAGCATTTTTGTGGTATCACTTACTCTAATATATTATTGCCATTGTGACTACAAGAGAAAACCTCAGGGAGCCACTGCTTCTTCTGCCTGATCCCAATGTGACATGTGGAGTAGACTCACAGCTGAAGTGAATCCTTTTATCCACCCCCAAATCTCCTAATACAGGCAAACTTGGGCCTGTTAGGGTGAGATAAATGCTTTTTTTTTTTTTTTTTTTTTTTGCATATCAGTTAGACTTTGTGTTTGCTCTAATGTAATAACAGAGAAATAATATATAGCAGTATCTTTATTTTACCATTCTATTGTTAGGCAACTATGTTGTCTACTATTAATTATAAACCATAATGCAAGTAATACATATATGGTTGTACATGTGGACTTGTTTTGTTAAGGATTTTTATTTTCAATTAGTAGAACCTACTGTGGCTCCCATAAGTAGAAGGGAATTTATTAGAAGTTTATTGAAGGCCAATACCACACTGTCTTGAAGATTCCAGGTTTGTAATACAGGTTTAAGTCTGGGATTGTGATTCCTCCTGGTTTCGTTTTCTTTCTTTTTTTTTTTTTTAATGTTTATTTCTGAGAGAGAGAGAGACAGCGTGAGCAGGGGAGGGTCAGAGAGAGAGGGAGACACAGAATCTGAAGCAGGCTCCAGGCTGTGAGCTAGCTGTCAGCACAGAGCCCAATGTGGGGCTCGAACCCACGAACCGTGAGATCATGACCTGAGCCAAAGTCGGACACTTAACTGACTGAGCCACCCAGGCACCCCTGGTTTTCTTTTTCAACATTATTTTGGCTATTTGGGGTCTTTTGCAGTTCCATACAAATTTTAGAATTGTTTATTCCAGCTCTGTGAAGAATGCTTGCACTATTTTGATTGGGATTGCATTGAATGTGTAGATTCCTTTGGATAGTATTGACATTTTACAATATTTGTTCTTCCAATCCATGAACATGGAATGTTTTTTCATTTCTTTGTATCTTCTTCAATTTGTTTCATAAGATTTCTATAGTTTCAGTGTATAAAGCTATAATCATCAAGACAGTATGGTATTGGCACACAGACACATAGAACAGTGGAATAGAATAGAGAATTAAGAAATGGACCCACAATTATGTAGCCAACTAACCTTTGACAAAGCAGGAAAGAGTATCCAATGGGAAAGAAGACAATCTCTTTAACAAATGGTGCTGGGAAAACTGGACAGCAACATTTAGAAGAATGAAACTGGACCAGTTTCTTACACCATACACAGAAATAAATCAAAATGGATGAAAGACTTAAATATGAAACAGAAAGCCATCAAAAGTCTAGAGGAGAAAAGAGGCAACAACCTCTTTGACCTCAGCCACAGCCACTTCTTACTCAACACATCTCAGAAGGCAAGGGAAGTAAAAGCAAAAATGAACTATTAGGACTTCATCAAGAACAAAAGCTTCTGCACAGCAAAAGAAACAGTCAATAAAACTAACAGGCAACCGACGGTGGGAGAAGATAGTTGCAAATGACATATCAGATAAAGGGTTAGTATCCAAAATTTATAAGGAACCCACCAAACTCCACACCCGAAAAACAAATAATCCAGTGAAGAAATGGGAAGAAGACATGAACAGACACTTCTCCAAAGAGGACATCCAGATGGCCAACAGACACATGAAACGATGCTCAGTATCACTCATCATCAGAGAAATACAAATCAAAGCTACGGCGTGAGATACCACTTCACGCCGGTCACAACTGAGGAAACAACAGATGTTGGCAAGGATGTGGAGAAAGGGAAATCCTCTTGCACTGTTGTTGAAAATACAAACTGGTGCAGCCTCTCTGGAAAATAGTGTGGGGATGCCTCAAAAAATCAAAAATGGAACAACCCTAAGACCCAGAGATAGCATTCCTAGGAATTTATTCAAAGGATTCAGGTATGCTGATTCATAGGGGCACTTGTACCCCAATATTTATAGCAGCACCTCAACAATAGCCAAATTATGGAAAGAGTCCAAATGTCCATCAACTGATGAATGGATTGAGAAGATGATATATATGTATGTATGTATATGTATATACATGCATATATAATATATCTTACATATTATATATAATATACTTTATATATAATGGAATTATATTATAATTGTGAAATTTATCTAATTATATATAATGGAATACTGTGTGGTAATGAAAAAGAATGAAATCTTGCCATTTGCAACAACGTGGATGGAACTGGAGGATATTATGCTAGGCAGAATAAGTCAGTCAGAGAAAGACTTATCACATGATATCATGCATAGGTGGAATTTGAGAAGCTTAATAGATATTCATAGGGAAAGGGAAAGAAAAATAAGAAAAAAACAGAGAGGGAGGCTATCCATAAGAGACACTTAAATGCAGAGAACAAAGAGGGTTTTTGTGGGTGGAGAAAATGGGTGACAGGCATTAAGGAGGGCATTTGTTGGGATGAGCACTGGGTGTTATATGATGAACCATTGGATTCTATTCCTAAAGCCAAGACTACACTGCATGTTAACTAACTGAGAATAAAAAAAAAATAATGTATTGAAGGCTCATGAAACCAGTCATCTGCTTGGAAGGAAAACATCGATTAATGCGGTTCAAGAACAGTAACTAGAACAAATATATTTGAAAGAAAACTTTGGCAAGACCAATAAATCTCTGACACCCCTCCATTTCCCCCTGTGCTAAAGATTCATTCCCTGTAGGAAACATCTGATTGACTTATCTTGGATAGAGACTGTCTCAAGTGGAAAAAATCACAACATAGTCAGGGGAATTGAAAAATGGTCAGCCACTTCCACTCTTCTACCTTCTACTTTCTACTCTACAAACCAAACCAAATCAAACCAAACCAAACAGAAAACACCACCAACAAAGGATCATTGTAGTGGCTGTGTTCTGTGTCTACATAGGTGATCTGAAACTGTGTTTCCAGAACCCTTTTCCTTATGCAAGACTTGTAAAGTAAAAATGAAGCAAGGAAGCATGCATCAGATACTTATTATCTTGTTTATGTCATTGCTTATCTGCTAGCATACCTAATGCATTTGGGAAAGAGTCTAGACCAAGAAGGTACCACCAGATCTCCTAATTCAGCCTCTACAAACCTGGGCTAAGTGTGCTGCAGCTCTGTGGCCAAGGGTGCCAGATTCTTCTTCAAGTTAACCATGGCATGTCATGGTGGTAAAGGAAAGACACGGATTCTCATTTTTCACCCTCTGTTTGAACTGATTTCAGCTGTCCTCATAGAAGGTCTCAGTTTATCCTAGTAAGTTTCAGTTGACATATATAGAATGTTTGCTTTTCTGACAACCATTCTCTTGATTGTTGGTCAGACTGATCTGTAATGACATCAGGATTACTACTAGACTCAGAGTCAATAGCCCCACAAACTCATCCATCAACTCCCACAATTACATAAAAGCTAACTCCTACAATAATTGTTTCATCCTTTTTTACTTATAGCAGTTATAATTCTCTTATTGAATCCCTACTTGTACACCCAAAACCAATATAAAGTTCATTTATTAAAATGGAATTGATAAGTAAAAAGTTTAGTTTTATTTTGACAGATACAGCCAAAATATCTTCCTAAAATGCTGTAACCAAATACAAAACTAAAACCTTTATTAATAGAGTTTGGGGGAAAAATGGTAGAATTTCATTCAGTACATCTATTATGTACTGATAAGGAAAAGTAATTCTTGCTCATTAACTGGTTTTCTAGAGTTCCCTGATTCCTATCAATATATGCTTTTAACTTTCTCTACATTGTGGAATATGGAATTCAAAAAATATAAGATGATATTTTATTGTCTTCAATTAGAGTTTATTATTGTTTTTGAAAGAAAATTTCTTTAAAAAGATTCTCCTTTATTACAAAATTATGAAATATTCCCAGCAGCCTGAATAATATTTTTATATGTAATTTAGGTCATTTATGTCTTTGCTGATAAGCTTCTGATCATGCTTAAAATATCAATAAACTCTTTGTCATGCAATAGAGAGATCTGCATTATTTCAACCTTACTTATTCATCTTATTCCAGGCTTTCCTCAGTCATACAGTGACTTTCTCTTGTTCTTTTAGCATTCTAAGTTATTTTCTTACCCATTTTTATTGGTATAAAGTGGTCGAGAGTATTTGTTTTATATCCTTATTGTTATTTTATCTAAAATGTGTCCAATTTAAAAAATTCCTGAGATTTTCTTATAGTTTCTCTTGCTAAGTCTACCCTTGGCATTATTTGATACCTGTTCAGGGACATTTGGTTTCTCCTTCAACAGATAGGTTTAGATATGAAAATAAGGATAGGAATGATTGCTTTACATTACAACAGCTGTCATCATTGTTCAGCTCACCCACTGTTGAACATTCTGGTTTTATAAGCCAGAAAATATCTTCATTGGCTGTCCATATATTTTGCCCCTGGGAAACAACCATACATTAGCTATTGCCATTCATATTGCCATAAAAAAAAGCAGTTAAAAAAGAGAACTGAATCTCCATTTTTTAAAAACTATTATTGGCCCTCATGTCTTTCAAGTGGTAGACCTCATACATGTCAGTGCTTTTCCTTCCTCTTCTACCTCATCACAGAGCTCCCTATTGGGACTATTAAGATAAGAGATAAGGATGGGTGATAGGAGTGTATTTGCATACATAATTGTATTTGGAACAGTTATGAAGATTGTTCCAAAAAGCTGATGAGGATGCATGGAGGTGAGTCAGGAATAGAGGGAAAGGCAAAGAAGTTGGCTTCATGATCAGGATGTGTAATTGAGTTTAATCTTTATGGGAAAACTCTAAAATTCTGTTTGTAGAACACCCTTCAAACTTGTCCCACCAATGAGCAAAGGAGGCGGGATATTAATCAATCAACTCCTGTGCCCTCATTTTTTGAGAGTGATTCCTGAGAATGTGAGCTCATCAACTATTCTGGCCTGTTCTAAGCCCTGCCCGACTAGCTTCTAGGACCACAGAAGCACAGGTGCTTAGGAAAACTATGGGTTTATGTAGGAAAGGCCTCTCAAGCACTAGGTGCCATCTGCGATAGAATATGGAGATAGAGTCATCATTCTAAAATATACCACGATATAATTTAGTAACATTCAGAAGTTTAATTCATTTTTGTTTAGTGTCTAAGATCATGTGATTAAAACCTGGAGCTTTTACTAGTGCATTTACTTTTAAGTTTTGTATTGTATTTTATATGTGAATATTAGAGGACATTGCCATATTTGACTGAAATAGATTTTTTCTACCAACCTAATGTTTTGTTTAAAATATACATATATGTATATTATATATATGTACATGTATACATTAGAGAGAGAGCGGGGGAGGAATAGAGGGAGAGAGAGAATCTTAAGCAGGATGCATGTCCAGTGCAGAGCCCACTGTGGGGCTTCATCTCACAACAATGAGATCATGACCTGAGCTGAAATCAAGAGTTGGTCTCTGAACCAACTGAACCACTTAGGTGCCCTAAAATATATTTTATGTTTTTTTAAGATTTTAGTGAATATTTCAAATACTTGGCAACCTTAATCAAACACATAAACACAGGCAACAAAGACCACATAAAAGCTACAAACATTTATAGTTTTTGTTTTTATTGAAATAAATTAAGTTTGAATAATTGGTTTACTTGGATGTTTCCTATGTATTTATAACAGATGAATTATTCTGAATCCCTGGGTCTCATATTTGAAGGAGTTTGCTATTGCTAGTTTTTATATTTTAAATAAATTGTTTAGATGAATAAACTGCAATAACTTAGTTGTGTCCCAAAATTGCTTTGTTTTCCATTATTTTTTTCATATAGTTTGCTTAAATGTTAATTTTTGCTGAATATTTTGTTTGGTATTGAAACAGCACAGAAATTATCACAAACCATGAAGTTTCTAGTAGAGCTAGAGAGAAATGTTTTCCTTATTTGTTATTAAGCATTAAAATTGATGTAAACTGAAGATAGAAGAGAAATGCGTTATGCAAAAAGATGATTTGATTGGGGAATTTGAATGCAGTAAAAAGCAAAAACATCTTATTTTACGTATTGATAACAAGTGGAAAAAGTTTAAATATATGTATTTTTCAAAATGAATTCTATTGCTTAGATAACAAATCATTCCGGGAGCATATGATAGTACTGAAATTATTTGAGTAACTAAAATTGATGTGCTTATAGATTGAGAAATATAACATGACTGGTCACAAGAAGTAAAAAATGTGCATTGTTTCAACTTTAGAAAATGTATATTATATTCATATAATGATTTCATAATGTCTAGCAAATTGATGGATCTTGCTCATTAACTTGTGGTTGGTACATTATTGTGTATGTGGCTTATTTTAAGCATGGAATTAAATTATATACACATTTCTCTAATTGTGTTTCAAAATGAAGGTCCATCGGGTAAATGAATATGAAATTCATCACCTACAATAGATTGTAAATTGCTATTAAGGAGTAGGAAAGTTACTGTTTAAAACTCTGATTGTAAATTTACTTTACACATCTAGAGCCAGGAATTTTCTGAACATTTCCTCTCCTTTATGCTCCCTTTGAATTTTTATCTGTATATGAATTTTACTTGTAATTACATAAATGATAGTAATATTCATTTGCCCATAAGGAAGAGACTCTTCAAAGAGTTCCTGTGCAATTGTCTATACTACCTCCCATTTCCCAATTCCCATCCAACTCTGTGTCTGAGGTAGAAATCTTCCTATATCTAGCAGATCAGTGGGACCTGCAGAATTTGAGTCAGTTTATGGTCTACAGAGGTCTCAATAGAACATGCTAGCCTGCAATGTTTTCCTCTTTGGTCTGGAAAAGTGCCTACCTGGGGACCAGCAGTAGGGAGCCTTGGGTCAAAGCTAAAAATGTTGGATTCTCCAGAAGGGTTGACTGAGGACATTCATGGACTCTGAGAGTACAGGTTTTAAATGGCTTGCGATTGCTGCTATCACTAGGCTTCTTAGGTTTGCTCTACTGGTCCTGTGTCTCATATACAAATATAATCATGGCCACCAAATGGAAAAGAGTAAGTCCCAAAAGTTGTGGATATTCAGAATCACAGTGTCAGATGCTTTTTAGATCCTCTCCCTAGCAAAACAACTTATTTAATTTAAATAGTGAATATCATTTTTGAAAAATTCAAAGTATATTTTAAAAAGTAAAAATTAAGAAAATTGAATTTAAAATTTGAAACTTTTAAGACTGTCTCAAGGGCACATAGTAAATGGAGAAATATTTATTCAAGAAAATCTGCTAACATTTCACTAAGAACAGTTAGCATCTGTGGCATTTGAACCATAATTCTCCCCTTCCTCCCCTTCTCTACCTCAGCTAAATGTGATGGCATCCTCCACTCTGGGTGCATGTGGTCAAGAAAACAAGGCTCTGTCTTCCCCCCAGGTTCCAGGCTATTGCTATGATATTACCCCAAGAGAGGCAGGCCACTGACATCACTCATACCACCTCATTGTGTGTTGTGGCAGCTTTGTTCTAGACAGACATGGATGAGGGAAAAGACTGGAATATCCAGCCTCATTCCCAGAATGTCTCTCTCTAGCCAGGTGGAGCTGGTTAAAAATATTTGGTCCTAATTGCTTCCACCCCAGATTGTTTGTAGGTCACAGATTTTATACCAGGAGGGCCAAGCTGAGAACAGTGCTACCATTCCCACCCCTCAAACTGTTGAGAGAGAAATCATGTTACACCAGGAGAAGTGGCTGCTGTCCCGCCCTCAGCTTCAGTGCAGTGGCTAAGAGCCTCGGACTAGAGAAAGAAGCAAAATGTAAAAAGAGATAAGTTCATAGCATGTCCCAAATGGGGGCTGAGTTTATTTGAAACAGAACATGAGGAAGCTTATTCTTAAATGTGATGTTGGAAACAAGAAACAATTGACTGTTGAATAATGAAGAAGGATTGGTAGCTCCATATTATTAGCATCAAGAATAATGGTAGATCAGCGAGAAGTTTAACAGAGAGAATCAGGGAAAGAGACAGGTAAGAGGAATGCCTCTCCAGTTAGAGGAAAGCTTGGAGACTGGCAACACACTGCATTTGCAAAAAGGGTTCAACTGTAATTGAATAAGACTATGGAGCAATTGATACTCCAGTGCATTGTCAAACACTATAGAGAGTTGATATACCAATTAGTAGAAGCTATCATCTGGGTTCCATAAAATGGAAGACCAGCCAGAAGCTTAGTGAGAGAATCAAAGAAAGCTACAGTCAGAAAGAACCTGGCAAAATTACAGCCATTCCTCTTGGTCGACAAGTCTGTTCACACACCCAAGGTGGGGCTCTCTGAGGAACAACATCTGAGGCTGCGGGGGAAACAGAGTTCATTAAACTAGTTTAGTGAAGTCACTACTTAGCAATAAGCTCCAGAATGGAGGAGTTTGTATCGAGATGTTACATTATCTAAAATACCTGAATTCAAGAAAAAAAGAGTAAGACACGTAAAGAAACAAGGGATTTTCCATGAGAAAGCCCAGACACTAGGCTGGCAAGTAAAAGACTTTAAAACAATTAACCAAGTGTCTAAGATGGTGCCAAAACAGTTTGATTTTGAAGGTTGTTCTTTCAGAAGAAGAGTATTACAATCCCAACACTCTAAAAGTTGAGAAAAGAATGAACACTTAGGAGAGATCTGTAGGTTGGCCCTGTTAGTGTCATAAAATTACAGAAAAATACATAAAACAGTAGGATACAGTCAGAGTCAGACCCCCAAACAGACATCTATGAGTGTTAAGAGGCTGAAAATCTGTAGTGGCAGATGTATTTGTATATTTGTCCTATATTTTATTTCACCACATATGGTTCCATATTACCACTGAACATGACTATAGTAGTTGTGCTCATGTTGTTAGAGTTAAGGCACTAATGCCATTTATAAACATTTTTACACCCAGGTTTTCCAACTATATTTAACTTTATATATTTTTGTGACTTTATTTTTGTCATCAAGCTAGGTCACTGAAAGCAATGGAAGATTTCCATTTTATATCTTTTGATAGTTTCAGCATCAAAGAGTTTATTAAATCACATGTATCTCTATATGCTGTCAGTTTTGTTGAAAGATTTTTCACAGTCAAAACTTTACCTACATACATACAGTTGGCCACATCCCATAAGAATCCTAATGGCTACAAGCCCCAAGTTCACATTCTTTTCTCCACCACAATCCTCCTTGCCCTTGACCTTCATCTCTAATTTTCAGAGAAAAATTAGCTTTGAAAACAGAAGAATCCATAATCAGGCTCCTGGGTGGCTCAGTTAGTTAAGTGTTCAGCTCTTGATTTCAGCTCAGATCATGATCTCATGGTTTGTGGAACTGAGCCCCATGTAGGCCTCTGAGCTGATAGTGCAGAGCCTGCTTAGGATTCCTTCTCTACCCCTCCCTCACAGGTCCTCCCCTGCTCTCATGCACAAGTGCTCCCCCTCTCAAAATAAATATATAAACTTAAAAAAAAAGGGTGCCTAAGTGACTCGGCTGAGTGTCCAACTTTGGCTCATGTCATGATCTTATTCATGAGTTTGAGTCCTGAGACAGGTTCTGTGCTGACCGCTTAGAACCTGGAGCCTGCTTCAGATTCTGTGTCTGGCCCTCCCCTGTTCATACCCTATCTCTCTGTTTCTCAAAAATAAACATTAAAAAGTATTTTTAAAAATTAAAAAAAGAGAAGAATCCAGAGTAAAATGAATGCAATACAATCTTAAATTTTGTATCATTCTTTACTTAAACATTAAAAACACTATTTGTGATATATAGATATGTATGCCTAAACAATGTATGTTTAAATTTTTAAGTGTAAACTTTATAAAAATGGTATCTAATTATACATATTTTCTTAGGGCTTCTATTTATCTTAATCGTAATTATGTTTCTCAAAACCCAATTGAGAAATGTTAAAAATTTTAAATGTCTTAAATTTTATAATCACAGAAATACATAGAAGCAAATATTAGGAAACATACAGAAAACCTATATAATAAATAAGTAAACCAACAACTTAATAAATTCAAAAGTTATTTCTTAGAAAATTCTAATAAAATAGACAAAATTCTTTAAAAATATGATGAGGAATGGGCCAAGATGAGAAAGAAAGACAAAAAGAGTGACAAAAGCCGATAACGATAGATATGAGAAAAAAATTCAGTGACCATGAATACAGAGAATTTTTTAATCCTATGAAAATATTGTGTATCATTACTACCCTAGTTATAACTAATGTATTAAATACCACTTGAATGGAAGTTACCATAGTGGCCACTATGCTTATAGGTCATCTTATAGATAATCTTCATCAAAGTTAGTAAAATCTCTTGAATTCCTAAAGTTCTAAGAATATATGTTAAATTTTATCCATTGCTTTTATGCGTTTTGATATCATTGATTTTTGTCTTTCATCTGTGAAGATGATGAATGATACTGATATTCAGAAATTAAAGTCAACCTTGCATTCTTGGAATAAACTCCATGTATTTAGGGATTTTAGTTTTTTATATACAGCAGAATTTGATTTTGTAAATTTGTTTGGACTCTGCAGCTATACTTCTAAGTGAGATTGTCCAGTAATTATTATTTACCATCCTGCCCTTAGGATATTTAAATTATGATGTAAGCTTATTCTGTAAACTGAGGTAGACTTCTTTTTATATCACCTGGAATACTTTGTGTGCTTGGAAGTTTGTTTCTTTCATTTTGGTTACAACTCACTGTTAAAACCATCTGAAATGGTATTTCTTTTGGGAGATATTTTAAATTATCCTTTCAGTATATTTTAGAATTATTCAGTTATTGAATTTCTTTTTTTTTAATTATTTTTAATGTTTTATTTATTTCTAGGAGAGAGAGAAAGAGAGACAGCGTGAGCAGGGGAGGGTCAGAGAGAGAGGGAGTCACAGACTCTGAAACAGGCTCCAGGCTCTGAGCTGGCAGTCAGCACAGAGCCCGATGTGGGGCTCAAACCCACGAACCTCGAGATCATGACCTAAGCGAAAGTCGGACGCTTAACCGACTAAGCCACCCAGGCGCTCCTTGAATTTCTTTTGGAATCAATTCTTTATGTTATATTTTTCTATGAATTTGACCATTTCCTTAAGTTTTCAAATATAGTCACACAATGTTATTCATAATAAAATTTTATCTTAGCATCAGTGGCATCTATAGCTAAGTGATTTTTATTTTATTGACCAGTTATCACTTTGCTTTTTTATCATTAGATTTTCTAAAACTTATCATTTTATTGATCCTTTTTAACAAACTCACTTTTTATTTTGTTGATCGTCTCTGTAGTAATTTTTCCATTTGATTAATTTCTTCTATCTTTATTATTCAATATATTTTTAGTTTTATTTTGATGTTTATTTTTTACAGTCAAGATGGATGTTTATCAGGTTTAAGTATTTCTTCCCTTTGAATATAAGCCATTAAAGAGGACATCTATTGTCACATTTAAGTACTGTTCATCTGCATCATCAAAGTTTTTCATATACATTATTGTTTGTTATTAATTACTAAATATTTGATAATTTGGGGGGGCACTTGGGTGACTCCATAGGTTAAACATCCCACTCAGACTCAGGTCATGATCTTGCAGTTTGTGAGTTCGTGCCCTGGGTTGGGCTCTGTGCTGACAGCTCAGAGCCTGAAACCTGCTTCAGGTTCTGTTTCTCCCTCTCTCTGAGCCCTTCCCCTACTCACTCTCTGTGTGTCTGTCTCTCTCAAAAATAAGCATTAAAAAATATAGTTGCTAAAAAATATATATATACATATATATATAGTTGCTAATTTTCATTATAATGTATACCTCCTCACTTAATTTATTTGGAATTAAGGAACTTAAAAATTGTATGGGGCTTTCCTGCTGTTTTTAATTTTTTTAATGTTTATTTTTGAGAGAGAGAAACAGAGGCAGTGTGTGAGCATGGTGGGAGGGAGGAGTAGAGTGAGAGGGAGACACAGAAAGAATCAAAAGCAGCCTTCGGGCTCTGAGCTGTCAACTCAGAGCCTGACTTGGGGTTCAAACCCATGAACCGTGAGATAACCTGAGCTAAAGTCAGAGCTTAACTGACTGAGCCACCCAGGCAACTCCCTGCTTCCTTTTTTTTTTTTTTTTGTTACTTATTCCAAATAATACTACTCTACTAAAGGAATATAATGTGTATGATCATACTTTTTTGAAATTTGTTATGCTTTATTTTGTGGTCCCATATGACTTTTCACAAATATTCTATTTTTTTTATTTGTATATTCTGAAGTTATGTTCACCATTTCACACATGTTTATCATTCTGTATTTTATATATATGCCCATTAGAAGCAGTCAGTTAATTGTATTTTGCAAATCTCCTAGATTATTTTGCCCTTTTGACAATAAGTAACACAAAGTCTTTGAATGGATTTTCTCATTTGATACTAATATACTTCCCTTTGGATGTATTTTAGAGTACTTAGAACAAGGTTTGAGTGGCATGCCATTCAGCCAAATGTCCATAAATATTGTTTCTCTCAATCAAGGTTTTAAGAATTATTAAATGATAATTAGTCTGCTACTATTCTCCTTAAGAGAGATATAGAATACAGTTAGTCCATGGTACCAAAATATTACAGAAAATTATGCATTCAACTTTAATATCAAGTAGGAAGAGTAAAATAAAAAAGGATCTAGATTAGAAATGAGTAGTTCTAAGGAGGACCTGGGTGGTTCAATCAAGTAAGTGTCTGACTTCGGCTCAGGTCATGATCTCATGGTTCGTGGGTTCAAGCTGTGCATCGTGCTGTGTGCTGAATGCTTGCTCAGAGCTTGGAGCCTGCTTCAGATTCTGTGTCTCCTTTCTCTGCCTCTCCCCGCTCATGCTCTGTCTCACCCTATTTCTCAAAAATAAATAAATCTTAAAAAATTTCTTAAAAAAGAAATCAGTAGACCTAAGAATTTTGGACTTGATTATTATATTACAATAATTATTAATAAATGTTTTGTAACAGTAAGTTATTAACACAATAGGGCTGTATAATGAACCATCTCTAAATTCAGTGTCATTATTTATTCCCACCTCATTAAAAAATGGATCAGCTGGGGTTGGTAGATACAGGTTGTGTTTAGCTGCACTTGACTCTAAGTTTCAGGTTATTCCAGATCCACTCCATATGACTCATTTTCTCCAACCCAGAGTTCTTGCTGTGACAGAATTGAAAGCGGATTCAGCAGAAACGTACAAAGTGTCAAAGCATAGGCTTGAAATGAGCATGTCTGCCCACATCCCATTGGCTAAAGTAAGTGACATGGTCAAGTCCAATAACACCAAGCACAGAAAGCACATTCCTCCTGTAGTTAGAGGAACGATGTAATAATGTCAGAGAAGGCTGGGAGACAGGAAAGGGTAAAGAATCAGGAACAGTTATTTGTCATAATATTTGTATCATCAGACTTTGACATGCATTAAAATTTAAAACTTGGTTTTGTTTGAGAAAGAAAGGACATTTGGGCAATGCTATAAAATGCTATCCCAGTAGTTATGAACTAAGTAGTGCTTATCTGTCTGAAAAACAGGATAAGAAAATCTGACAACTTTCAAATGTCAAAAGCACTTTTAGTCTATGTTTGTAAATGACAGAAATAGCAAAGTTTCAAAAGTGAATTTTACATTTAAAAATCATTTTTAAAAAACATATACTTAGTCAATTTTACACAAATGTAAAGTTTTTAGCGTTTCATTGGAAAATGAGGTTTTACTTAAATTTAAATGAATCATTTTAAACATAAAAGTATAATATAAAATTCTCTGATTAGAAAGTATATTTTTAACACAAGCAACTTCATGACTATATGGAGCTTACCCTGGAGATGAAAGGGGGACATAGAGAATAAACAGGTAAACAAATACATAACAAGATAAATTTAGCTAGTGAAAAGTATGAGCACAATATGTGATAGGAAACAACAGTGTGGGCTTCATTAAACACAGTGGTTGAGGAAGGTTTCTCTGAGGAGGTAATGTCAGACTGGGCCCTGAATGGCACAAAGGGGCCAATCATGTAACACTCTGAGACAACTGTATTCTAGGCACAAGGAATAGTAAGTACAAAGACCCTAAGGCTGGAATGCGCTTGGAGAGAAAAGGCACTGAAAGAATGCCAGACCAAAAAAAAGAAAAAAGAAAGAAAGAAAGAAAAGAAATTATCTTTTTAAAATTCGTGAGATTCATTAGCTCATTAAAATGTATTGATAGGGGAGGTGGCCAATTGAAACTGCTCAAAGGGACTCAGCCTGCAGGATTACATTTTGAGCAGTATCAATGGGGCACTAACTAAGATCTGGAAATGAGGCCGGCTTGGAACATAGAGCATGGCCCATCTTGGCTACACCCATGGCACAGGGAGATCAGACCCAAAAGAGGCTACCTCAACAAACAAGACAAAGTACACATGGTAGAGAGTCACAAATGGCACTATGAGTAGGGAAATAAAATAACTAAAGTCTCAACAAGAGACCAAGAGGCACCATTCAAAGAACACTTCCTGAATGGACAGGTCTTGGACAGTCAAAGATCCTTCCTTAATACAGCAGCACTCGCAGGGGCAGAGTGCATAACAAGCTAACAAGAGACAGAAATCTAGCCAAAATGACGAAACAGAAGAACTCTCCTCTAAAGATATTCCAGGAAGAAATGACAGCTAAAGAACAGCTCAAAACAAATACAAGCAACATAACTGAACAAGAGTTTAGAACAATAGTCATAAAATTAATGACTGGGCTTGAAAAAGGCATGGAAGACATCAGAGAAACTATTGCTACAAAGACTATGGAGCTTAAAAACAGTTGTGATGAATTTAAAAAATGCTATAAATAAGATGCATAATAAAATGGAGGCATCCAATGCACGGATTGAAGAGGTAGAGAGGAGAATAGGTGAACTAGAAGACATGATTATAGATAAAGAGGAAGCCTAGAAAAAGAGAGATAAACCAATCCAGGAACATGAAAGGAGAGTTCTAGAGCTCAGTGATACAATCAAATGGAACAATATCCATATCATAGGAATTCCAGAAGAGGAAGAGAGAAGGAAAGGCGCTGAAGGAGTCCTTGAACAAATTGTAGCAGAGAACTTCCCAATCTGGGGAAGGAAACAGACATTGAAATCCAAGAGGCACAGAGAACTCCCCTCAGATGTAACTTGAATCGATCTTCTACACGACATATCATAGTGAAACTGGCAAAATATAAGCACAAAGAGAGAATTCTGAAAGCAGCTAGGGATAAAAGGGCCCGAACATACAAAGGGAAACCTATCAGAGCAGTGACACACCTATCTACTGAAACTTGGCAGGCCAGAAAGGAATGGCAGGAAATCTTCAATGTGATGAACAGAAAAAATAGGCAGCCAAGAATCCTCTATCCAGTAAGCCTGTCACTCAGAATAAAAGGAGAGATAAAAGTCTTCCCAAATAAACAAAAATTGAAAGAATCTGTCACCACTAAACCAGCCCTACAAGAAATCCTGAGGGGGACTCTATGAGGGAACTGTTGCAAGGAACGCAAAGTACCAGAGACACCACCACAAAAATGACTCCTACAAAGAACACAATGACTCTAAACCCATATTTTTAGATAATAACACTGAATGTAAATGGGCTAAATGCCCCAATCAGAAGACATTGGGTAGCCGAGTGGATAAAAAAACAAACTCCATCTATTTGCTGTCTACAAGAAACTCATTTTAGACCTGAGGGCACCTTCAGATTGAAAGTAAGGTGATGGAGAAATATGTATCATGCTACTGGAAGTCAAAAAAAGCTGGAGTAGCTATACTTATATCAAACAAACTGGACTTTAAAGGCAGTAACAATGGATGAAGCAGGGCATTATATAATAATTACAAGGTCTATCCATCGGAAGAGCTAACAATTATAAATGTCTACACACTGAATACGGGAGCACCCAAATAAATAAAACATTAATCACAAACAGAAATAATCTTATAGACAAGAATGTGCTAATAACAGGGGACTTTAAAACTCCACTAACATATATGGATAGATCAATTAGACAGAAAATCACTAAAGAAACAATGGACTTGAATGACACATTGGGCCAGATGTGGGCCAGACTTGAATGACACATTGGGCCTGACACATTTGGCAGATATATTTAGAACTCTACATCCTGAGGCCATGAAATTCACTTTCTTCTCAAATGTGCATGGCACATTCTCTAAAATAGAGCACATACTGGGACATAAAGCAGTCCTCAATAAATATAGAAGAATTGAGATCATACCATGCACACTTTCAGATCACAATGCTATGAAACTTGAAATCAACCACAGGAAAAGTCTGGAAAACCTCCACAAACATGGAGGTTAAAGGTTAATTGCATACCCTACTAAAGAACAGGCAATTAGAGAAGAAATTAAAAACTGTATGGAAACAAATGAAAATGAAAATACAACAATCCAAACTCTATGGGATGCAGCAAAAGCAATACTAAGAGGAAAGTACTTGCACTCCAGGCCTATTTCAAGAAATTAGAAAAAGAGCAAGCACAAAATCTAACAGCGCACCTAAAGGAACTAGAAGGAGACCAACAAGAGCACCCCAAACCCAGTAGGAGAAGAGAAAAAGTAAAAATCAGGACAGAAATAAACAATATAGAAACCAAAAAAAAAAAAAAAAAACAGTTGAAGAAATCAATGAAACCAAGAGTTGATTTTTTGAAAAAATAAACAAATATGACCTCTAGCCAGGCTTCTCAAAAAGAAAAGAGAGAACACCCAATTAGAAAAAATCATAAATGAAAATGAACTTATTACAACCAACTCCTCAAAATACAAGCAATTATCAGGGAATACAATGAAAAATTGTACACCAACAAACCTGACAACTTAGAAGAAATGGACAAATTCCTAAACACACACTCACTACCAAAATTCACACGGGAAGAGACAGAAAAATCTCTTCATACAGACTCATATCTAGTGAAGAAGTTGAATCAGTTATCAAAAATCTCCCAACAAATAAGAGCCCTTGGCCAGATGGCTTCCCTGGGGAATTCTACCAGACATTGAAATCAGAGTTAACACCCATTCTTCCAAAAAAGAGAAATGAAAGGAAAACTCCCAGACTCATTTTATGAAGCCAGCATCACTTTGATTTCCAAGCCAGACAGAGACCCAGTAAAAAAAGAGAACTACAGGCCAATATCCTTGATGAATACGGATGCAAAAATCCTCAACAAAATACTTGCAATTCGAATCCAACAGCACATAAAAAGAATTATCCACCACAATCAAGTGGGATTCATTCCTGGGTTACAAGCCTGGTTCAACATTCACAAATCAATCAATGTGATACATCACATTAACAAAAGAAAAGATAAAAACCATATGATCCTGTTGATAGATGGCGGAAAAAGCATTTGACAAAATAAAGCATCCCTTCTTAATAAAGACTCTGGAGAAAGTTGGGATAGAAAGAACTTACTAAAACTTCACAGAAGTCATCTATGATAAGTCCTCACCTTACATCATCCTCAGTGGGGAAAAACGGAGAGCTTTCCTTCTGAGATCAGGTACATGACAGGGATGTCCACTCTCACCACTGTTATTTAACATAGTGCTAAAAGTTCTAACATCAGCAATCAGACAACAAAAGGAAATAAAGGCATCAGAATTGGCAAAGAAGAAGTCAAACTTTAACTTTTCACAGACGACATGATACTCTGCATAGAAAACCTGTCAGACTCCACCAGAAGCCTACTAGAACTGATCCAAGAATTCAGCAAAGTTGCAGGGTACAAAATCAACGTACAGAAATCGGTTGCATTTTTATACACCAATAATGAAGCAACAGAAAGAGAAATCAAGAAACGGGTCCCATTCACAATTGCACAAAAAACATAAAATACCTAGGAATAAACCTAACCAAAGATATAAGAGATCTGTATAATGAAAACTATAGAAAACTTCTGAAGGAAACTGAAGACACATATTGTTAAAATGTCATTGCTACCCAAAGCAATCTACACTTTCAATGAAATCCCAGTCAAAATTGCACCAGCATTCTTCTCAAAACTAGAACAAACTATCCTAAAATTTGTATGGAACCACAAAAGACCCCAAATAGCCAAAGTAATATTGAAGAAGAAAACCAAAACGGGAGGTATCACCATCCCAGACTTTAGCCTCTACTACAAAGCTGTCATCATCAAAACAGTATGGTATTGGCACAAAAACAGACACATAGACCAATGGAACAGAATAGAGAACTCGGAACTGGACCCACAAATGTATGGCCAATTAATCTTTGACAAAGCGGGAAAGAGTATCCAATGGAAAACAGACAGTCTCTTTAACATGGTGCTGAGAGAACTGGACAACAACATGCAGAAGATGAAACTAGGTCACTTTCCACACCATACGCAAAAATAAACTCAAAATGGATAATGTACCAGAATGTGAGACAGGAAATCATCAAAACCCTAGAGGAGAAAGTGGGAAACAACCTCCTTGACCTCAACCGCAGCAATTTCTTACTTGACACATCCCCAATGGCAAGAGAATCAAGAGCAAAAATGAACTATTGGGACCTCATCAAGATAAAAAGCTTCTTCATAGCAAAGGAAACAATCAATAAAACTAATTGGCAATGGGCGGAATGGGAAAAGATAGTTGCAAATGACATATCAGATAAAGAACTATTATCCAAAATCTATAAGGAAGTCACCAAACTCCACACCTAAAAAACAAACAATCCAGTGAAGAAATGGGCAGAAGACATGAACAGACACTTCTCCAAAGAGGACATCCAGATGGCCAACAGACCCATGGAATGCTCAGTGTCCCTCCTCATCAGGGAAATACAAATCAAACCACACTGAGATACCACCCCATGCCAATCAGAGTGGCTAAAATGAACAAATCAGGAGACTCTAGATGCTGGCAAGGCTGTGGAGAAACGAGCACCCTCCCAAACTGTTGGTGGGAATATAAACTGGTTCAGCTCCTCTGAAAAACAGCATGGAGGTTCCTCAAAAAATTAACAGTAGAACTCCCCTGTGACCCACTGGTAGCACTGCTAGGAATTTACCCAAGGGATACAGGAGTGCTGATGTATAGGGGCCCATGTACCCCAATGCTCATAGCAGCACTCTCAACAATAATCAAAACATGGAAAGAGGCTACATGTCCATCAACTGATGAATGGATCAAGAAGATGTGGTTTATCTATACAATGAATACTACATGGCAATAAGAAAGAATGAAATCTGGCTTTTTGTAACAGCATGGATGGAACTTGTGGATGTTATGCTGGGCGAAATAAGTCAGGCAGAGAAGGACAGATACCATATGTTTGCACGTATAGGTGGATTAGGAGGAACTTAATGGAGGGCCATGGGGGAGAAGAAGGGGAAAAATAGTTGGGGATAGGGAGGGAGGCAANTACAAAGCTGTCATCATCAAAACAGTATGGTATTGGCACAAAAACAGACACATAGACCAATGGAACAGAATAGAGAACTCGGAACTGGACCCACAAATGTATGGCCAATTAATCTTTGACAAAGCGGGAAAGAGTATCCAATGGAAAACAGACAGTCTCTTTAACATGGTGCTGAGAGAACTGGACAACAACATGCAGAAGATGAAACTAGGTCACTTTCCACACCATACGCAAAAATAAACTCAAAATGGATAATGTACCAGAATGTGAGACAGGAAACCATCAAAACCCTAGAGGAGAAAGTGGGAAACAACCTCCTTGACCTCAACCGCAGCAATTTCTTACTTGACACATCCCCAATGGCAAGAGAATCAAGAGCAAAAATGAACTATTGGGACCTCATCAAGATAAAAAGCTTCTTCATAGCAAAGGAAACAATCAATAAAACTAATTGGCAATGGGCGGAATGGGAAAAGATAGTTGCAAATGACATATCAGATAAAGAACTATTATCCAAAATCTATAAGGAAGTCACCAAACTCCACACCTAAAAAACAAACAATCCAGTGAAGAAATGGGCAGAAGACATGAACAGACACTTCTCCAAAGAGGACATCCAGATGGCCAACAGACCCATGGAATGCTCAGTGTCCCTCCTCATCAGGGAAATACAAATCAAACCACACTGAGATACCACCCCATGCCAATCAGAGTGGCTAAAATGAACAAATCAGGAGACTCTAGATGCTGGCAAGGCTGTGGAGAAACGAGCACCCTCCCAAACTGTTGGTGGGAATATAAACTGGTTCAGCTCCTCTGAAAAACAGCATGGAGGTTCCTCAAAAAATTAACAGTAGAACTCCCCTGTGACCCACTGGTAGCACTGCTAGGAATTTACCCAAGGGATACAGGAGTGCTGATGTATAGGGGCCCATGTACCCCAATGCTCATAGCAGCACTCTCAACAATAATCAAAACATGGAAAGAGGCTACATGTCCATCAACTGATGAATGGATCAAGAAGATGTGGTTTATCTATACAATGAATACTACATGGCAATAAGAAAGAATGAAATCTGGCTTTTTGTAACAGCATGGATGGAACTTGTGGATGTTATGCTGGGCGAAATAAGTCAGGCAGAGAAGGACAGATACCATATGTTTGCACGTATAGGTGGATTAGGAGGAACTTAATGGAGGGCCATGGGGGAGAAGAAGGGGAAAAATAGTTGGGGATAGGGAGGGAGGCAAACCATGAGAGACTCTTGAATGCTGAGAACAAACTGAGGGCTGATAGGGGTAGGGGGGAGTGGAAGGGGGTGATGGACATGGAGGAGGGTACTTGGTGGAATGAGCACTGGGTGTTATATGGAAACCAACTTGACAATGAACTGTTTAAGAAAAAAACTACTAATAATTGGTGATGATGTAACATGTGAAAGGTTGTAGTGAACATAAACACATGATTAGAGAAAATTCATTCTAGAACAATGTAACAGCACTGGGATAAATTGTGGATTATAATGAGTTCAGTACATATCTTAAATAAGGAATGAAATTTAAAAGCCATGGACTTAAGGTTATCTCTGATGTCAGAGATATACATAGGGAGGGATCAGAAACAATCCATTTGTTATGACTAAGCTTCATTATACTTACATATTGTGACAATATTCAATGTTATTCTAAGTTCTCTTTCTGCATTCTTTTTATGTATATCCCACAACTGAGTCCTTTCTCTTCAATGTAATTTTCTTCTTACAGAAACACATTTTTTGGTAGTTCTTTGATTGGGGCTTTATTTGCTACCTTTTCTATTTATCCTGTAATGTTCATATTGCACTCCTATTCTTAGAAAGAGCTTAGTTGGTCATTAAAATGATAGATTCACATGTATTTCCCCCTAGTACTTAAAGTCACTATTCTATTGCTTCTGGCCTATTGTTGCTCATTATAAGATATTTATATTTATCTATAATTGTTTTTGTATACTGTGTGTTTTCTATGATTGTTATTTTTGAAGAAAGGTTTATTGAGATATAATGTATATACAGTAGAAATAATTATTTTTTGGAGTTCAGATTGATGAGTTTTGACGAACATATATGGTTCTGTGAATATTGCCACAACCAAAATAGAGAATTTGTCTCTTAACCAAAAAGTTTCTTTGGGCCTATTGTGGTCAGTTCTCTTCCTCCATTCTATTTTCCTACCTTAAGAATTATTTTATTTTTGTTCTCTAATTTGCATTTTCCAGTGTGTCATATAAATGGAATAATTACTGTATAACTTTTCTGTGCAGCTTCTTTCATTTAGGACACAGCATTTTGAAATTCATGCATGTCTTTGCAAGTGTTATTAGTTCATTTATTGTTCCTTATGAGTAGTGCTCCATTGTATGGATAAACCACTGCATGTTTATCCATCCTCTGGATGATGGACATTTGAATTGTTTAAGTCACTGGCAAATATGAATACACCTACTATAAACATTCATATCAAAGCCTTTGTGTACATGTATATTTTTATGTTTCCTGGGTAGATACCAGAAAGTGGGATTTCTGAGTTGTATAAGTGAATGTTTAACTATATACAGAGATATACAGAGGAGGCTTTCCTTTATATCTCCATTCTCTCCTCCATTAAATGAAGAATACCTAAGGCCAAATTTGATGGAATAAATGAGCCTCATCATAAGCTCATCAAAATCTTTTTTGGAAGAAATTTTATAGAATGAATGTGTAGAATCTTTGAATTCAAAGCTGTGTAGGCTCATCAACTACCGTTTTTACTCAATGCAAATATTCTTTCTTTAATATTTGGATAAACAATTTCAAGCCTTTACCTAAAGCACTTAATATTTTGTAACATAGCTTCTTCCACTTAAATTGTTCAGTTCTAATTTTGAAAAGCCCCACCTAGTTTTAGCTAGAATCTGCCTTCTTAAAATCACCAACTGCTTGTCCTGTGACACTGCATTGATCAAGTCTAATAAACCGTTTCTACACGATAGCACTGCAAATATTTTTAAATGGCTGTCAAATCCCCATTAAACTTCTTTCAACCTCCCACAACTTTCTTGGATTTCATTGTTTGCCAACTTTTCCTATTCCTTCTCACTCTTCTGATGTTCTTCAGTTTGCCCAAATGAAATGTTCAGAAGTGAACCATGTACTCCAGCTGGAGTCAGATCAATGCAAAGTACTTCTAGGACTCTGGTAAAAATCTCACTTCTTCACTGTAACTGGGTAGATGTCTCAGCAAATAAGATTAATGAAATAAAAGCACCCTTAATAGAAAGCTTTTCCCAAAGCAACTCTGCACTTGCCTGTGTTGTTATCCTAGGCTATTGTTTGCAGCATTTCGAGACATTTAGATTTGACCATAGTTTATTAATCATATTATTTCCCTGATTCTTTGGGACAATCCAACTTAAATTCTACCTCCTTCAGAAAGGAATGTCTGACTCCATTCTCTTCTTCAGAATTCAACAAAATTTTACAATTGTATGTATATCCCTATTCCAAGACTATTTGTAAACCACCTCTTTTTTTTCTTAATTATCCCTAAATACAGAGTAATACTATACCTTATTTTCTTTCTACTTATTCATTATTTGTTGATGTATTTACACTTATTTACAAGATCATTCATCCTCATTATTTTTGGTGCCTGATATATTTGAGGCACAATATTAGACACCGAAACACAGAAGTCAGAATGGCAGAAAGGAACATCAAAGATTCATTAAATCTTGTTCTAATGCAGGAAAATTCTAACCAGGCACATCACAGAGTGGAAATCCTGTGCTGTAACAGTATTGTGTCCCTCTGTTATAGATTTCTGCATAATGTTCCTGCCACAGATGGTTCTGGAAATAAGATATACTATACATGAACACATATTTTTAACTTGATTTAATAACTACCCTTCATTTTTATTTCTGCATTAATCATATCTACCAACTTAAATTTTTCTAGCGTTTATTAGATTTCAAACTGACATCTAACACAACAATCAGTGGTTCCATTCTTGAGCCATGCCTAGAACTTCTTGAATTGGACCCAATGTGTTCCAAGAATACAAATCCTCAGGATGGAACAGAATATGCCCAGGGGTGTGGTGATCTGAGAAGAGAGGAAACTTACATTGTCCTTCACCCCTGGCACTTTGAGAGGGGGAGGCTCCCAGGATGTTGCAGAAAGGCCAGCAGTTTGTAATGGGTAGCTAGCTACATGGAAGTCCTAAGAAGGTGGACCTGAAGAGGCAAGTTCAGAGCATCTCACTTGAGCTCTCAAGCTAAGTGCAAGTTGTGGGAGTTAAAGCTGCCTTACAACCAGGGATCATTCACCTCTCCTTGATGCTTGTAAGCCAAGAAACGTATATATACTTATGTGGAGAAGGAGTAAAAGAGATAGCCCAGTCTTCACTGAAAGGAAAAGAACTAATACATTTTAAAATTTAATCTAAGTGAGTAACAGATTTGTTTAAGTTTAACCCTCTGGCAAATTTGGGGTTGTGGAGAAATAAATTTATCCAGTTATAGGAAAATGAAGTTACAGTTTTGAAAATATGAGTTAATAGCCCCTGAAATTTGTCACAACTGATAATAAGGTAGTTCTTAAAGGAATTATGGCATGAACATATTGTCCTTGGGAAGTGTTTGCTCAATCCTCTTTACTGTTTTGTTTCATTGAAATAGAAAGTCACTTTATGTTCTTAGAAAAACTCTCAGAAAAGTTTCAAATAAAGAGCTCTTTACAAGCAGATATACTCATTCTTTACAAAACCCACGCAGTCATAAGCATACACTGAGAAGTTCACGTTAAAATATTCTGAACTCCTTAAAATGCAATTCTTTATTTCTTATTGACATTTCAAATTGTTAAGCTTAGACTTCTCCATAGTTAAGGTAATCAACTGCTTGTTTCTTCTGTTTATAACTATGTACACACTTGCACCAACTAATAACCTTTGTGTTGGAATGAAAGATTAAACATTCATTTAATTTAGCTTAGGTTCCGTTTGTTTTCAATTAAGAAGAGAAAATCCTTTCAAGTACGATAGGTTATTTATATTTGTTTTGCTTCATTTATAAAACTAAATAAGGCTTTCGTGTTTATAGTCATTAATGTTGTTGAAAAGAAATTGTATTAAATGAATGGGTTGCAGAGAAAATGAAAATAGTTTAAGAGGTAAAAAAATTAAATTAATCTAGATGATATATTTGTCCTCCAATTGTAATCTAAAGTTGATGGCAGTGAGAGCAAGAGCTTAGAAAAACCTATATAATTATTTTTTTTCATTTAATTCACGTATTAGGCATATGTCCTGGTTAAATTCTATGTCAACCTCCAAAGTATTATATATATGTGTGTATATATATATGTATCTATATATACACACACATACATATACACACACACACATATATATAGATCTATCTATCTATCTATCTATATATAGATAGATAGATCTAGCATGACTATTTTCCTGACAAATAATATTTTCAAAGCATGCATATAAAAACTATAGTGCCTTAAACATCAGTGTGGTAGGCAGAATAATTCATACTCCTGCCCAAGATATCAATATCCAAATCCCTAGAGCTGAAAGCTGAATGTTACTTCACAAACCAAAAGAAGATTTTACAGATGTGATAAAAGTTAAGAACCCTGAGATGGAAAGATTTTCCTGGATTTTCTGAGTGGGCCTACTAATCACAAGAGTCCTTTAAAACAGAGAACTTTCCCTGGATGTAGTCAGAAGAGATGTGACTGCAAAAAGAAAAGTCAGAACGAATTGACTTTGCCGGCCTCAGATATGGAGTAAGGGTGCAAGAAGCCAGGGAATGCAGGCAACCTCTAGAAACTACAAAAGGCAATGTAATGGATTCTCTGCTAGAGCCTACCGACACCTCAGTTTTTAGTCCAGTGAGCCCTTTGTCAGACTTCCAACCTTTAGAACTGTAACAATAAACTTGTGTTGTTGTAAATCACTAAATTGTGGCTTTAATTCACAAAATTTTGGTCATTTGTTACAGAAGCAAAAAGAAAACTAATACAATGTACCATATTTCAGGCAGAAACACTCATTTTTACAATTGGGGCAGATTTTAATTTTTATTTTGTATTCATTTTCTAATGTTCAGTTATTTTGAGAGAGAGAGAGAGAGGGAGGGAGAGCAAGCATGTGAGCAAGTGCACAAGCAGGGGAAGGAAGGGGCAGAGAAAGAGGAGAGAGAGAGAATCCCAAGCAGGCTCCCCACTGTCAGCAGAGTCCGATGAAAGGCTCCATCTCATGAACTGTGAGATCATGACCTGAGCCATAATCAAGAGTTGGATGCTTAACCGACTGAGCCACACCCAGGTGACCTGAGACAGATTTTAGATGTTTTCATTCTTTTGCAATATTTTGATGGAAAATTTTAAAGTGAGTGGAGTAAATGTATGAAGCTATGCTACTTTTTTTTTTTTTTTACAAACCAATATATTTTTCCTGTGTTTCTGAAAAATCAAGCATTTATGTATTCAACACAAATACTCATTCATATTGGTAATTAAATTCTCCTGAATTCTACTATGTTGAGCATGTCACACACACTATTAGATTTCCCTGTGAGAAGATTTTACACAGACAGTCCTAACTTAACCCTAATACTCTTTTGGATATTGATCAACTCATTTAGACAGAAAATTTCTCAGGAGATTAAGAAATGCATATTGTAATTGTGGGATCATAACTCTGCTCAAACTTTGCCAATATCAGGCTGACTATATTTCTAATTTTGTCTCTATTACAGACATTAAATTCTGGGAAAAAAAAAGTTGATGACATTTTTTTTCTTTTGCTAGAGAAGCTTTGATAGCATGGAAAAATATCACTTGCCTCAGCTCTGCTTTCTCTACATTTAGAGTTTGAGGTTGTGAATAAAATCATATTCCTGAATAAACTTCGCACACAATAAGTTATATTTTGCAACATTTCATAAACTTCACTCAAATCATAGTTGTAGAAGTGAAATCAATGAGTGAAACACTGTCAAAGCAGGAATGAGTTGAAGATTATAATTGGATCTATATTTTTAATCAATAACTTATATTCAAGTGGATAAAATCTTATACATGGTCCAAAGGTGACTGCCATCGACTTTATTAATCTGAAATAGGTATATAAAAAGTACACTATTTGCAAAAATTCAAATTGTTTAAAATATCATTAAGGACAGTTTTTTACAGCATTGAGGTGTCATTTTTGAAATCTAATTTTCATTCTAGGGAGGCAATTCAAAAATTAAACTCTAAGTCATTTTCATGTAGTGTGCAAACTATGGTGATCTATGATTTAAATTCAGTATAATGAAGCAAATTCCTATGAATGGTTACCTATATTCACATTTTAAAAAAACATTTTAATGTTTTTTAAATTTATTTCTGAGAGAGAGAGAGACAGCGTGAGCAGGGGAGGGTCAGAGACAGGGATACACAGAATCCGGAAGAGGCTCCAGGCTCTGAGCTAGCTGTCAGCACAGAGCCCATCGCGAAGCTCGAACCCATGAACCGTGAGATCATGACCTGAGCCGAAGTCGGAGTCTTAACCAACTGAGCCGCCCAGGCACCACATATACTCACTTTTAGGTAAGCACATAGGTATGTAATTTATAATTACAAAGAACTACAATTTGTGCATGTGCTACCTTTGTTAAATTACTAATAGCATCTATTATAATTTGTTTTCCATTTTTATATAATGGTAATTTTTTTACAATGATCTTTAATTAATGCTAAGATATCTATGCTAAGCTCATTAAACACCGCCCACAGTTTTACATGGCCCATTGATAATTGTGATAAGTGTGGTAAATATTTGTAAACGGCTTGAAAGTTATAAAATAATTTTTCAAGTAAGAATTTTTTTCTTTGAACCAGAATTTCCCACCATTTTACTTTAGATATCTGTGAATTTTTACCCATGACATATGTAATTATTAGGGAGACTAGATGACATCTAAAGTAGAGGTCAAGCTGCCCAATGATGAGACACATCTAGATCACATGACCTGTAAATTCTAGTTTGTTCTACCCATTCATCCACTCTATTATTATTGATTCCCTACCATAACAGTTACCTAGATCATGAAGTCAGTCAATCTATGTATTCTACCCCAATTACTCCTACATCCTTAGAGAAAATAAGAAGGCTTTTTTCTGGGAAGCCTTTCCTTCAAATGTGATTATATGAGAAATGTTCCCTTGGCTAAATCTTAGTCTGCAAGTCGTTGACCCTAGTTCAGTGCTTTCCAGAGGGAAGTGTGGGCACCTCAAGAGGCAGTGTGGAACCAAAATGCTAGATTTTACTTATATTATTTCATTTGTTTTTAATTTCAATTTCTGTGCATGTATTCTTGATATACACACATGTACTTATAAGTAAAATACGAGAACATATGCTTAAAATTTGGAGCTTATAGGAGCAGAGGGTCAATAAATTTGGAGAGGATTGTCCTGACGAGATGTAACGAGGAAAGAGCCTGCCTGGCCCTATTAATTCATTCCTGACATTGTGTTCTCAGAAGATGAACACAATTTCTGCTCTCCTTACTTAAATTCATCTTATACCTACACCTGCTCTAAACTTTACTCCAAATACCTAGTTCTATCCTGATTCTTTCATTTGTAGATTCCTTAGATCTAGGGCTGGCAAATTTGTTTTTAGTCAAAAGAGCCAGGTAGTAAGTATTTTACCAGTCATATGTTCATTATCACAACTACTCAACTTTGTAAACTCTGCTGATGTTTTAGCATAAAACAGCCATATGCAAACAAATGGCATGGCTGTGATCCATTTACCGTCAGGTCAGGTTTGGCCAATGGTTTTCTGACTAGCATCCCTTCTTCTGATCAAAAGTTGTTCTAAGAATGCTCACCTGTTCTCTGATATTATTATTAGATTTTTTCCCCAACTACTTCCTGTATGTTAATAGTTTGATCCATTCTGTTGTCCTAAAGTATGCACATCTATTATGCTTTAAATTGTCTTTAAAAAACTGAAAAATGAAAAGTTTTATCCTGTCTGGATGGAAACACTCTATCTGGGTAAAGATGATGATTACCAAGGAAAGGTAAAAATTTTACACCTCGTTGTCTCCTTTTATATACTCAGAAGAGGCTGCAAACTTTTAACAGTGACTAGGTGTTTAAAGGGGGTGGGGTGCATCCTGTTTTGGAGATTGTCACATTGGAAAAATGATTGCCTGCACTTCAATCATTCCATATTTTGCTTCTCTACTTAAAAGCTTCCCTGTACCTAGTAGCCCTCAAACTTACTAGTCTCTTCCTGTTAGGATATCAAAAATATATCTATTAATTGTCTCAATATAGAATGAACCTTTCTAAGCATTACTGACAAAATCTTTGAGTGTTTAGAGGACACACCTGAAAAAATAATAGCCAATGATTTCTGTTTCAGCAATATTTTATTGACGCAAGACTTTTCCTCAGGAAAAGTATATTTAATTGACCAAATTTAATTCTAGCATTGTCTAAATTTTCAACTTTGAAGACCTAATGAGGAAGATGAATAGTTATATTTTTAAATAATGATTTTTTGTCCAAAAAGAAATATAAAGCTGATACTGAAATTTATATATACATATCTACATGCACCTCTGTTTTACAGTATAAGCAATTCTTTAATGAATAAAAATAATTTTCACCTTAAAAATAGCACTTGAGGGGTTCCTGAGTATCTCGGTTAAGAGACCAACTCTTGATCTTGGCTCAGGTCATGATCTTGTAGTTTGTGAATTCAAACCCCACGTCGGGCTCTATACTGACATCACAGAGGCTGCTTGGGATTCTCTCTTTTTTTCTCTCTCCCCACCCACACATACACTCTCTCTCTCACAATGAATAAACATTTCAAACAATAGCACATGAGGAATAAAAATATATTTCTTGAATTAAAATAATATTCAAAGATCACAGGATATGGAGAATTGTCTTCCAGATTTTTCAGTATATATACATATTTATAGACATATATCTCTATAGGTATATATTAATGGGAGTCAGAGCACCAGGAGAACATGGCCTTCAATGAAAGTAGAGTTTAAATTCAGTAATTAGGATAATTCATTGTTTTACTTAAATGTATTTTACAGATGAGCATATTGTTATTTGAGGTGTTAAGGGACTTTATCAGGCCTACACAATTATCAAATGCCACAACCACTTTTTGTATTAGGCCCATTTAATTGCAGGACTTATGTAACCAAAATGTTATCATCAAGTCTTTTCTGATGTGATTCAGTAGCCTGGTATGAAGCTGTGTTTATAATAGGACTGCGGCAGCAGGCATGGGGAAGAGGAAATGGGTAGATCCAAGTGGAATGAGAATGGACTAATCAACATCTATTTTTAATAAGAGCAGGGGGAGCATTAGATGGTGTGTCCATGAATATTGCCAAATTTTCTAAATCAGATAGATGGAAGAAAAGTAGTGACTGAGGACAGAAATAACAAAGTCTAGAAGAGAATTTATGAGGATATAATTATGAGTTTGTTTTCATTTACGTTGAGTTCAGAAGGACAATGGATCTCCAGGTCATAACAGATGGTCATTCAATTGAAAATGCAGTCCAGCAGATTTGTGAGTTTTCTCTATTAAGTGAAGCTATCGTATTTAATGAGCTATGTGATAAGGAGTACACAGAGGTATGATAGAAGTATAATAATAAGCTGTATTCTTATGCCGCTGAAGGATATCTATAGTTCAAGACAAGGGAAGCAAAGCTTAATAAAATTTAATTTCCAGTCATCTGATTTTCTCTCTCTCTATCTTGTTTTTTTTTCTTCCCTACCTTCTAAAATAGTAGTTTTTCTTTTTGGCTGGCATTTTGTCTTCTTTATCTCTCATGAAACTCTTTTGAACTGAAAACTTTTTTCAAAGCAAATAACTCCATCTCTGACTGAACCTGATTGTATTTATGTAAATTATTGTCTATCTTACCCCATGTCACCGGATAAGGGCCAGTTCCACCCTTTGTATTACAAAGAACTGCCAGATTATAAAGAACTGGCACCCCTCCACTAAAAGCAGCTCTTAATTTAAGTTTTCTCTTCTCATCTTTGACTTCTTTGTGAGTTCAATTTTTTTTCTAATGTAGATTTGGTGCACATTTCATCATACAGTATTCAATTTTAATACACTCATTTAAGTGAAAAGGTTACTATTTTATATTCAGTCATCTATGAAATGTAATTATTCTGGCTACGTACCCCTCCAACAGCAAAATTGCAAGTTAGTATGATAAACTGTGGTATGATCTTGGAACAGAAAGAAGATAAAATCAAGTGAAAGATATTTGCATAAAGAAATCTCAAGGATAAGTTTTGATGTCTCAAACAAAGCATGCAACCTTGGTCATCTGTATTGATTTTCTCCTTTGATTTATCCAGGCATCTGTAGTTTGAAATAATGTCTGATGTACACCATCCTACAAATAATTATTTTCTTGTTAAAAAACAATATGATGAACTGTCTTTCTCTTTGGTATAAACACAGGGAATCTAAAGATGCAGTATACTGCAACTCTGTTAAATGAATTAGTGGCATATCTATGAAATGATGTCTTTGAAACAAACACTTTTCTGGAATGATGTTATGGGTATAAATATATACACATGTGTATATATACACACACTATTGTGTGATGCTGACCTATAACGATGATGTCCCAACACGAATTTTCTGTGGCAATACTCACTGCTGGAAGTATAATAGAGAAAACTATAATCTATCATTTATTTACTTTTTCTGAGCATCAGTTATCAGATTTTGTTTTTGATTCTGCCCCCATCCCGGCAAGGGTTCCTGAAGGAAGCTTTTCTGGAGACTGCCCCTGAACGTGATTTGGTCAACTTTTGATCACATTTATGTCTAAGAATGAAAGGAAATCTTAGATTAAGTTTAATGTCAAAATCCATATTAAAATACTGAGTTTTGAGGCATGTTCTTAGAAAGGAGAGAGAGAAAAAACATATATCAGCTAGCTCGTTACTCTTCCATATAACTCATTGTTCAGAATATACCCACTGGATTCTCATACACTTTCAAAGTGTATGCTGGGGAAACAAAATCCTATTTGGCAGCAGTAGAAACCTCCGCAACATGAGTCACAGAGCAGAGGGCAGTAGGCAAGAATGTAAAAGCCAGCAGCACCCTGCCTACCTCTGGCTCACAATTGTATAACCTTCTCAGTCTAGCAGAATGCATGCATGTGGGCACCAAGAATATCACATGGCATGTCATACTTCATAAGTGACAGGAAAGCATTCAGTTAAGAAGTGGGTGGTATAAAGCATGAGGTCAGGTACTATTGAGTTATTTCATGACCACGAGTACAGCTGTCATACTGGATCTTGCTGGACAAGTAGCACTACAGCAGTATGGCCTTTCATAAAACCGATGCTGAAGCTCAAACTTTCTTCAAATAAATAGAAATGTTCTCTCTGTGGCCTACAGGAATGTGGTTGATAGCAGAGTATATAAGTAGCAAAAATTAGAACCCATGGCCAAATGCATCTAAGAAAGTACATGAGCTGGGTTCACTCTTGCAACGTGTAGGATGAGTGGGAAGCGTGTTGCAAGAGACTTGTGTGAAAGATGAAGAGCCAAATTCTAGAAAATGACTTAGTATACATAGATGAGGGTGGTTTTAAGAAACATTTTTTTAAGGTAGACTCTACTTAATGTGGAGAGATGAGTGAAAAGGGAGAGTCAAATGAGCCTTAATTCCTTTGCTTGAATGACTGCATGGGATGAATTAGATTAAGATGGGGGGGAGGGATATGAACTACCTGGTTTTAAACATAATGCATTTGAGATTTGGGGGTGGGGGGATAAGTTTAGGAATTCTCTGAGCTTGTACCTAAACAAGGTTTAGGACTAAAGTGCCTGAGATTAGGTAAACAGGGCGAAAGTCCCCCCAGCATAACACAAAAGCAGAAAGCTGCTTTCACAGGACTGTAAGGTCCAGAATAGGTAAACAGGGCTATAGACCACCTCTGCAGAGTGAAATTGGCTGGAGGGGAGTTAATTAGCAAAATAAAAGCACCTTGTTGACCCTAAGGTAGCATGCTCTATCTGTCTTATTTCCTAAGCAAACTAAGATAAGCAGGCACAGTGCCTGGTGCCTGCTGTAAGCAGCCATCTGCTTGGCACCTGGATTTTGTTTTGTGTTGATCCAAACCCCTAACACCACATATCTTTGAAACCCCCTTTCTCCCAAACACAAACACGTATGAGTTAATGTTCATGGTTTCATTGTCTCTTTCTACACACCCATCACATTTGTAAGCCTTCTGATCTTAATAAATACGGAGCAAGGACCCTTACTCAGGGCTCGTGTCTCCTCCCAGACATAGTCTCTTGCATTTAATTCTGCGTCCACTCTCTTGCTGAACAAAAGAGAACTCCAGACTCAAAGTTTGTGACAGAGATTTACATGGTGTTTATAGTGGAAAAAGGAGGACAAAGATGGAGTAGTATTTTGAAATGAAAATTAAGAAAAGGACTTTAGGTTTTGTTATATATACATTATTTAAAGACATTAACATACAATATAGTCTAAATAGTGTTAGGAAGTTAAAAAATGATCCCTGAGGAAAGAGGTGGTTAACGCAGGGCTCTGATGTCCTTTTGGAGAAGCAAGTTTGGATCTGAGAGTCAAATTCAGCCTCTGTAATGTACATAAAATTTTCTTAATTTTTTAAGCATCAAGGGAAAGCCATATTTAAGTTAGAGCAAGAAGGTGAGCATATGTTCTGGGAAGAGATTGAAGATATAGATGATTTTGCTGATGACTAACAGTAAACACCCTTTAGAAGCCAATAAGGGTGTGAATTAAGATCAAAAAAGATCATGGATATGAGCCATTTTAGATTTTAAGAGATGGTCTGGAAAATCTGAGTTTCCTCTGGGTATAAATAAAGATATGACCTATACTGTAGTATGTTAACAAAGTAGAATTTAATAAAACCTTTAATATGCATACATAGACATACATATATATAACTTATCATAGAAAAGGATAAACATCATGAGTTTAATCTTGATAGTCTGAAGGCTATGGTATTAGTGAGGTTGTGTGGGTAACAATGATAGAGGACTGATGAGCTTATTACCCTAAAAGCTCCAAAATCTGTGGCCCCCTCTGCTTCTGTCTCTTGGATTCAATACTCAGAATTTGGATTCACTGTGCAATATTTCTATTATGTATTTTCTCATTGGTGACACTCATCTTTTAGACTCTCATGGTAAGTTGCCTTTTGCTCTTTCTCAAGAAATTTTAAAACTGACTCTACCTATGGGAGGTGTAGGTATTAGATAGTATAATCATAATTGTAATTTGATTTATTAACATCTTGGCAAACGCCTGGTGAATACTCAGGTAGGAATTACTTTTTTTTTTTTATTAAACTGTGTGACTTGGGCCCACCTAAGTGTCTTGGCCAACTAGCATCAGGAAAAGGAAGAGCATGTCTTCTGTGGATTCTAATCTGAAGGAGTATAGCCCCACCCAACACTAAATATGGACTGCTGGAGGGCTGCAGTTCTGAACAGTAAAGAGCTGGGGAGGAATATATACTGACAATCTGAATTGTCTGCAGGAATGTTCTCTACCAAGGAAGAAGCAGAAATACTGAAAGAATGGGATGGCAGTTCCAACAGCCCTACATCATTCCTGGTTCCAGCTTGATATACTAATATCATCAAATCTAAATATCCAATCTGTCATTTCTCTTGACATAGAGATCATTATATGCAGCCATCTACAAGGACATTCTCATGTAGGGGTAAAAAGGGGCTCTCAAATTTAGCATGTCCATAATGTAATAAACCATCTTTCTACCAAAACTGTGATTCCTCCTATCATACCCATTTTATTAAATGAAAACACTGATTACCTACTTTCTTAACCCCACAAACCTTCTGCCTGCCCCCAACTCCCTGAATAATCTTTGTCACAACACCTGTAGGCTCTACTTAATGAGTGGGCACAACTTAATGTTGTGATATTTTGCACTACTCTCCAGTTCTACTGCCACTATCAATCCTGTTCTTCAGTCCTTCAATAGAATCCTAATTGGTATATCTTTTATTTTTATTTTATTATATGCTTAGTTTTCCTTCCCTTCCTTTTCCTTTCTTTTCCTTTTCTTTTGACTCTTAAGTCTATTTTCCACCTAGCTGTTAAAGTGGATTTCCTAAAATACCAACCTGAACTTACCATTTCTGTCTTTCACTTTCTGCAGTGACTTCTCATTGTTTTCCTAATAAATTACAGAAGTGTATCAATTGCACAGATACTTCTTCGTTGTTTAACTTGCTTATGTTTCCTCCTTCATGAATTATTTATTCAATAAACACATATTTACTGGGCTTCTATTATGTGCCAGATGCATCAGGGAATAAATCACACAAAAGACCCCTGATATGGTATAATATGAGTAATATCCAAATGCAGCAGTATCCACTTGCCTTCAGAACTTTGAACAAAACGTTTTCCTCCTTGAAATGACTTTTCTTTGTTTTCTAAGATAATGCATTCTTCTCATTCATTCTCTAGTACTGGTGGTGATGTACTTCAGTAGGTCAGGAGATTCAGTATTCAGGAGATACATTTCCTGTATTCTCCCCTAACCCTGCTCAATTCCATAGTTCCAGACAGGAACCAATAGCACATGCTACCTTAACATCACTTTTCTCATTACTTGGTTGGTTGCTTTTTGTTTTATTTTATTTTATTATCTTATTTTATTATGCATGCATGTATTTATGTGATAACTTACTATCCTTAAAAAAAGTAAAACCTGAAGTAATTGACTCAATTAATCTTTTTAAATTTTTATTTATTAATTTTGTAGCCTTGCTACCAACAATAGCATTTGACACAGAAAAATACAATGGAATGAAAATTTATCTGCTTTTATCATTTTTTCTTTTGATAACTAGTCATATTACTGTGGTTATGCTCTCTTACCCCTCTAAGCCATATCTTATTAAAAATGATAGTGTAATTTGGACCAGAAACTATCCTTATGCATGTAAAGGTCTATGATAATGTTCCATAGAGATAAAATATAATTTAACTACTAGACAACTGCTTCCAACCTTGTCTTTGATACATCTGTTGGATAAAACAAATGATAAAACATATGACTTGAGATAAATAGTCCCTTTTTTATGTTCAACAAGATAGTTTTAAAAACCAGGAAAGATGCTACACAGTTAATTATAAAGTTTAAATTAGAAAATGTTTATTCACTTTTAAAATAGATCATTAGCTTTTCCAAATCTTTAGCCATATTCTCATCTTTACTTTTATTGTTGGGAAATACAAGTTACTGGACAAGGGAAGTTAAATCAAGGTTGGTGTCCCAACTTAGAAATTTGCTACTGAGGTGATAGTCCATGTTATAGACCTTTCTATCTTCTTTCTCTAGAAATACATAATTAATGATTTCATTAATGTGATAAAAATACCTAGCTTCATAAAAATGAACTTCATAAGATTAAAACCCTTACATCCCTTCCTAAACTTGCAATAATATATTAAATCACACTTCTTATCAGTAATATGAATTAAATACAAAAAGTAGAGCAACCATTTTCTGAAACTGTCACAGATAATTTTGAAATCTGCAGCAACGGTTTTATTACCAATATATTCATTAAAGCTTTTATGAAAAGGGATAGTCCTCCTTTGGAAGATCCTCCTTAGCCTCAAAATGTACTATAAAATTTCAGTGTGTCTTTCTATTTCTTTACAATTAAATTGATAATGTAAAATGCAACTTAAGGCATGAATGAAAATAAGGCAAAATTATTGGTCATATTGACATGATTTTAGCACTACCCTATAAAATTATACTTGCTTTTGAAAAATGAGTGGCTTTAAAACTTCTCTTGAACAATTAGGCCATTGAGTTAATATCTAATATTTTATAAGGATAAAAAATATTCATTATCTCTTTTTCTTGATTTTATTCTGTATCTCATTTGAAGATCAGAAAACAAGCTTTCAAATCCCCTAATAATTTTGACATGATGTGCCAAAGCACCATATTCAAGTTGATTTCTCAGTAACTGAAAATACAGTTAAATGTGTATCTAATTCTTCCTTTTAAATTAAAACCATATATTTTATTTTCAGTTACCTACCTATTTTTATATTCAATTGATTGTATGTCTTCTAGGACAAAATTAAATTAATAGTATTTGAGGGGGTACCTGGGTGGCTCAGTCAGTTAGGTGTATGGCTTTGGCTCAGGTCATGATCTCATGGTTTGTGGGTTCGAGCCCCGTGCTGGGCTTTGTGCTGACAGCTGTCTCAGAGTCTGGAGCCTCTTTCAGATTCTGTCTCCCCTCTCTCTCTGACCCTCCCCAGATCTGCTGTCTCTCTCTCTCTCATAAATAAATAAAACATTTTTAAATATTAGAAAAAATAGTATTTGTGGTCAAGCACCTGAAACATGCTAGGCTAATTTCCTATTTTTTAGTATTTCTTTCAATTTCTGCTTGAAAAACATGTAATCGATATCAAGATTAATAATCGGTACTATTTCAAATTATATTATATTGGGTAATAGATGAGAACCAAGAGATGAGCATGCTAACAATAGTCCTTAACTGTGGTAACAATGACTCTGTCCTTGTTACTACCCCATGTCAGTCCATATGATTAACAAAATAAACTGGTCAACCCTAAATCTTATAGTCAGTGACATGCATAGTATGCATATATTCCCAAAACTAGTATAAATTCTCCCAAGTTAAGTGTACTATAAAAATGGCAGTTTGACTGAATATGTTTTTGGAGTACAGAAGTGTGAACTTCTGATTGTCAATTTTGCCAGCCTTATAAAGTAATCGTGAAACTTACAAAACAATGATCATGGTTTACCATTTTTATCTGTTGCCTTCCATCTGTGATGTTGGCAGGAAGTTCTTGGTTTTTGCCACTCTAATCTTGATTGTTAAGTTTATCAAGTTATATGTGCTACTCTACATCTATCTAATAATTTTTTTTCTGAAGTTGTCTAGAATCAGTTTTGTTTACCTGTAAACAAAGATCTAAACCTTAATACCAC
>NW_027529459.1:106397-175732 GCF_008692635.1 Crocuta crocuta | reverse complement strand
CTCCCCTCTCCTCCTTCCTTCCCTCCCTCCCTCCTTTCCTTCCTTCCTTCTTTCCTTCCTCCCTTCCTTCCTTCCTGCCTTCCTGCCTTCCTTCCTGCCTGCCTTCCTGCCTGCCTTCCTGCCTTTCTCTCTCTCTCTCTCTCAGACATACTCTTTATGTATTCTAATTAAGAGGACACACATGGACACAATTCTAAAACCCACACTGCAAGCACACAAATCTTATTTCATACAAAAGCCACAAGAAACACCATATTTCATGTGAATCAGAGGTACAAGAGCTTCTGTGAGGCTTCTGTTTGTGGTATCCCATGATTGCCTGTCAGCTTCAAACTCACCAAATATACTCTGTTTTGTGATGCTTGAGTTGGGACCCTAGAAAGCACATTTCTGCTCTGGTAGCCGGTTCCCTGTCAGTCTCTGCCAATAGAGCCTTAGAGAGACTACGGGACTGCAGGAAGAAGGGGCTCACTTCTTCCCATGTTTCCTGTGGGCTGCTATGCACCTTCTGCTCCCAGGCATGGTGTGCTTCTTCCGCCCAGCAAGGGCATTTTCTTCCTGGAGTGACAGCTGAATTCAGCTTCAGTTTTTCTGTCATTTGCAGTCCAGCCTGTCTGCAAACCCCTCTCCAATCCCAGGGTGCCACAACCAGGGGCCACCACTCCTCCTCCTGACCCAGAAGGTACTCTGGGTTCCAGCTCCATGATGCCTTAGCTCTGAGATCCAAGACCCATCAGTAACAGCCAAGAGAACACCCTCCTCAAACGCTAAGGTTTCTGGCCCAAACAGTTTCGCTAACATGTTTCCAGATTTTACTGATTCCCTCCTCTTGTATTTATTCCTCTCGTTCTAAGTATGATAGCTGCTTTCTCCTACTGTTACCTCTCTGATACTTTAGTGTTCTCACATTGACTTTCCAATTATTTTGTTAACAATCTTACATGTACTTAACAATTTCTTATATAAAATTTGCTCTGTTCAAGAGGAGCATTTTATGTCTCCTGATTGGACCTTGAATGATACTTAAGGAGTTCCAGGAAATGGGATTTTGTTACTAATTTTGCCATCTCCTTGAGCTTGAATGTAGTGCTGATCTTCTTCAACAATGGAAAATGGGATGCTTAAGTAATCTATTTTAATTTGGCTTCATACTTAATTATATTATCACCAGTGGTTGATTCTGAAAAAAAATGTCTACTGAAGTAAATGTCTTGGCAGCCAAGTTGCTGCTATAGTTGACCATTTGGACAATAATTACAGTTACAAATACTGTTGTATGGAATGAGTTCTTCTGACTACAGTGTAGTGCTTAAAGGAAGAAGGTGACAAGCTCATGTCTTTAAATTCTCATCTCTGTGATAGTAAAATAATAAGAAAATGTCTAAGGCAGCCATTAAAAATTGTTTATTTCTTATAGCTGCAAGGTCAGTGGTGCTGAAAATCAAACGGGATTAAACTGTGTAGGTTACATAATTAGAATATAAGTTTTCATTACATCACCATGTCTCTCTTGTAAGAAGGTTAAAGCAGTGATAGGAAGTAGTGGAAGCCTGAAACAAGGCTCAGGACATCTGGTTGGATTCAGACACAGCTAACAGTGTTTCTGAGGAGACTAGCCTTTCTGTGCTTGATACTACTATCTTCTAGACCTTTTATTTACACCAGGCAAGTAACTAGGATGTGAGTTTCCAGTGCCCTGGGGGAATCTGACCAGGATAAAATCACTTATTCATCAAAAGAGTTACACAGTCTTTCTAAATTATATCAACAAAATCAGGAAAATATGCATGGGGATAGATTGTATGGGTATTAAGCCAAAGAGGATGGGATTTAACAAAGGCTCTGCCTAAATTTACTGATAGAAGTACATTTATCAGAGATTCTAGATTTGATGTGTTAACTTGTAAAACTGGAAGGACTCTATTTAGTTGGTTGACTCAAACTACAATCCACCCCAGAGTAAGCTAATGAGGTTGAGGTGCGTGAACTTCCCTGGCATAGTATAGCAAAAGGACTCAAAAGTCCTCTGGATATAGGGATTTTGGAATAGGTTTGTTCCATGTACACTGCATACCACCTCACCTATCACATATCCCTAGAGGTCCTAGAGCCCATTCTCTTCAATAAAACATTGAGACATACATCAGTGACAGTCTCCTTGAAAAGTTCTGTGTGGCTTTCCTATGTAGGTCTGTTATGATGAGGGAGATGCCATTGAGATATGCTCCCTGACTGACGAGATCCCAGAAGAGCAAAGACCACAAAGCAGAGCTGAAATGCTTCAGATTTCACTGACAAGAAGAAACTACCCTAGTAATTTGAAAGGTAAAGATGACAGAGAAAACTATTAACTAGTAAAAAGGGATTAACTTCTAAGGGGTAAAAAGAATGCCAAGGAATACAGAAATGGCAGATATAGGGAGCTGGCTAAGCTGGCCAGCAGGGTGGCTGCTCATTTTGGATGATCCTGAGACACACATGCTGGAGAGCTGCTAGCAGTGGTGTCACTGAAACTGGCTGACAAGCTCCTGTCTGGGGTACCTGTTGAGCGTCCTAGAAAGCCATTCATTATGGCACTTATGAGAACCATTGGAAAACTGTTCGTGTGAGTCAAGATGTAATGCTGGCCCTGCTAGGTAATGGCAAACTGCCTCTAGTGGTCCTTTTAAATGCTTGTGGAGAAAAACACATTAGGTAAATCAGATCATTCAATAACAGGGACCATGTTGATTTGCTTCAGTAAATATGCTACATATAGGAAAGCAGCTACAATTAGATTCACTATCTGATTCTGTTTGCAGTTGTCCCTAGTCAGTTATCTAAGATCCATGGATGTATGTACAGGCCAAACTGGTAAGTGTAATGGGGATGTGACATTATTCTCTTGGTAGGCAGGTAAATTGTGGGTGCTTCCATTAAGCCTTTGCCACATGGGTTGGGGAGCCATTGTGGGTGATATTCCATTGTGGTAACTTAAGTAATATCTTTAGTCTTAAGACCTAGAGATTTTTTTTTTCTGTTACATGGAGCAATCAATAACTCTGTTATGTGGAGGAAGCTTCCCATCTTTTAAATTTCTAGGCTCACCATGATTAAGTAGCCATTGTCAAATATCCCTATAGGCCAAGGCATTCTCATCATCACTACATGTCTGCTACCTGTTTTGATAATGCTCTCATATTGCCTTTGACAGTTATGTGCTGCAGCTTTGCTATTCTAGGATTGTATCATTCTCACTGACATTGGTGAATCCACCTCAATGATTATACCCCTCACAGTCACATCTGGCCTATAGACGAGAGAAACCCATAGACCATTTCAAGAATGCAGGAATCAACTCAGTAATGTATTTCTTGACACCTTAATGACCGTGGTATTTTGAATCTTCTAGGAGAATGTAGTTTAGAAGTAGATGTGTAGATTGCATGTGATGAATGCATTATAGCAGTCTCAATCTTGAAACATTTGGATCCCTTCCACCATAGCATGCTGGGAAACTTGTGACATAATGACTCATTAAACATTGGTTTCTGCTGAGTTCAAGTTTCAGTCTTCAAACCAAGTGAGGTGTTAAAAGCAATTGCAATTGTCCAAGCTAATACATTAAATTAGTGATCTCTAGTATGTACACCCAAACTAATACATTTAGCTTGATCTAGTGTTATATACATCTACTTCTTTGCACTAAAAGTCTTAGAATCTATGCTCTCATATATTCCTAGTATTTCCATTGCTGTACATATATATACACACACACCTTATATTCATTTTGTATGTAATGACTATGTAAGCATACATATATATACACACAGGTATGCATACATATAATTCTTTTTTTAATGTTTATTTTTGAGACAGAGAGAGAGAGAGAGAGCAAGAGGAGGAGCAGAGAGAGAGGGAGACAGACAGAGAGGGAGCCTATCTGAAACAGGCTCATCCTGATAGCAGAGAAACCAACTCTGGGGCTCGAATTTACAAACTGTGAGATCATAACTTGAGCCAAAGTCAGACACTTAACTGACTAAGCCACCCAGGTGCCCTGATATCTTTTAATTCTTTTAATGTATAAAGTCTTTCCTTGAAGGTCATGGTGTATACCTGACCTCTAGACTCAACCTGAGACTTACCCTAATTAAGGGTTTAGTGGCAGCAAAGGATAGTTGTGGTGGCTCTTGAGGAGGGTGGGCTTACTCCTACAAAGTATCTGCCCTAGATTATGAAATATCAAGGGTTTCCACAAAACATAGGTTAGTCTTCTTGGACATAAGAGGGCAACATACTTCCAGTAGAAATGGTGGCTCAGAGTATTTTGTGGATATGAGAACTTTAGTTACATTTAGGTCCAAATAATTTAATTAGATCCAAAGTGTTTTAGGGCCACAATCTTTCTCAATTAGTGTCCTAACTGTCTTATAAGAAACAGGATGAGACTCTGATTCCAAACCACTCAATTTAAATACACATTTCATTTTAACATCAGCCCTGTGACTACAAAAAAAAATATTAAAATAAATAAGAGATTCTTTTAAGATTGTCACAGAACCTGGTTCTCAGATCATATCTTGAGCTAATAGTTCAATTAACTGAGCATGTCATTTTTTTTTTTATTTGTAAGAAGCCAGGGCAAGAGACTCCATTCACACCATAGACATTTTTGTCACCTCACTGTCACAACAGTCAAATGCAGCAGTTACTTTGGATCCCAAGATAGTTGCTTCAGTTCACCAAAATTAAACATAGGCAATAGATTGATTCATTGTGATGCTACTGCATACCGTGAATCATTACCATCCTATTTTCCATTTACTGAGAACTCACTATTGTACGTAAGACTAATGACACAACTGACCAATCCCCAAATTTCATCTTTGTATACATATTTCCCTGGACCATTCCTGATATCAGTTCTGTATTAGTCAAGGTCCAGTCAGTAAACAGAAATCACACAATTATTTGAATAGGAAGAACTGGTAATCCCTAGTAGGGATTAACCACTAGGGGCTAAAAGAACTTCTGGGAATACAGAAATAGCAAATATAGAGAGCAACCATTACTTCAGAGGCTGAGGCAGAAAGGCAAAGGAAGAACACATTTGCAAGAGAGTGCTTCTGTGGTTGAGATTCAGACCACATTGGAGGAAGTATGGCTGTGGTCCACGGGACCATGGAGGAACTTTTTGAGATCATGCAGGTTGAGGTTGGCAAAGAGGAAATTGCCTTCTGGCATGGGGAATGAAGTTACTAAGAAACTGGCCAGGGGAACTTTGCTGACGCTTTCACAGAGGTTCTGCCAAAACTCACAGGAAGTTATCCCATTAACGTGCCTGTCAAATTCAGTGGGAAGGCATCAAGTATTCCAGCAGAACTCACCGGGGAGCCACTTTCAAGGTGACCACAGACAGTTGCTGGGAACTCACTGGATGTTGCACGTGCCACTGGATGTCATGTGTCTCAGGAGCAAGCAGGAGAGAGCTCACTGGAACTAGGAGGAGAAGGCTCTTCATCCTGCAGTGTCCCGATTGCACCCACTACCGATTAAGCTTATGAGCTTAACGTTCTGCCAACTGACAAAGATGTTTACAGGATCCAGCTCCAGTTTAACAAATCAGGGCAAATATGGATGCAAGGATTATTTGAGAGGTAATAAATTAATTACTGTCGATTCATTAAATAAAGAACCTCAAATAACTGAGGTCCTGACTGAAGGCAAAGAAAACATGGAGTGGGCAATGGAAGAGNCTACCAAATTGAAGATATATATATATATATGTTTATATATAATATATGGTTTATATATATAAAATTCTTGTTGTTGCTTTTTTTTTTTGCCTTAGTGCCTGTGTATTTGTGGAAGTATGTACTCATGTATGTATATATGTATATTTATGCACATTCGTTTTTCTTTTTTCACTTTCCTCTTAAAATATTTTGTTGAAGGTTAACAATACATTTCAGTCTTAAGGTGTCCAGAGATACTGTAGCTGACACTCCTAAAACATCGTTTACACTCAAAATGATTAGTAATCTATCCTCTACAGAGACTGATTCAGGAAGATAATAGAAGCAAATTTTATTATTCAATGAAGAAGATAACTCTGTTTGGAATCCTCTGGAAAAAATGTCTTTTCTCATAATCGAGCTACAAGAAGAGACGGTAGTTGTATCAAATATGAAAACTGGAATTTCTAGTTATGTTGGTACCAGTCTGACTGAGAAAGAAGTCAACACCTAAGACAGAACAGCAAAGAGACACAGCCATGAGAAAGACACAGCCACATGATGTGGAAGAGTCCAAGAAAATGTCCTACAGTGGGCAATGTGGAATCCATCTAAGTAATTATCTCAGCTGACTTGTATCCCAAGAGAGCAACCCATGCAAGTAGATACTTCCGACTATACAGAATTTAGTGATCCCTTGTGCCTTTAACTCTTCTTGACATTCTGAAGTATGAGGGAGAGGGAATCCCCTTAGTGAGAATTTCCTTTCGTGAGGAGTATTGTGCACAACGTCGTTGTCCACCTATGATTCCCTTCCTCGTCTGTACTTTGAATTAGTGACTTTTGAAAACATGCCAAAACTTTAAAGTTATAGGAATAATCCAATATTAGAACCAAAGAGTATGATTTAGAGGTATTTAACTCTGAATATACCCAGAATGAAATAGCAAGTACTGGCCACAAGCTGTAGCAAAGGAAGCTACTGCCTGTGCTGCTTTTATTTATTTTTATTTTTATACCTATTTATTTGAGAGAGACAGAAGAGAGGGAGAGAGAGAATCCCAAATAGACCTTGCACTGTCAGCACAGAGCCCCATGTGAGGTTTGATCTCACCAACTGTGACATCATGACCTGAGCAGAAACCAAGGGTCAGTCACTTAACCAATTGAGCCACCCAGGAGCCCCTGTGCTGCTTTTAAAGTAGTATTCATGATTGACTTTATTTTTTGAATTCCATTTCTTTCTTGAATGACTTAATGTTGATTTTGGTATCCATAAAGACAGCATCATATAATGGTGCAGACGACAGACTGTGGACCCAGATTTCCCAAATTTGAATCCTGATCTCCCCACTTGTTAGATATGTTGGTTTCCTCATCTGTAAATTCAGATATAGTCGTACCTACATCATAGGCTTGAGCAATAAATTCAGATCATTTCTTGGCATGTAGAATTAACTATTACTATTATATTGTGATTTTGTTGTTTTGGTATCTACCCTATCTCATCTTCAAACTTTTATTTTTAGTGTTCATTTTTTTCTTCCACATTTTTATTTAAATTCAAGTTAGGTAACATATAGTGTAGTATTGGTTTCAGGAGTAGAATTTAGCGATTTATCACTTACATATAACTCCCCGTGCTCATCACAAGTGCCCTCTTTAAAGCCCATTATCCATTTAGCCTAATCCCCCCACCTCCCCTCCAGCAAACATCTTTAAGCTTTTATTTAAAAAGAGCAGATTTTTCTAATTTCACTCATAATGGGTCCTTTTTATTTTTCCAAGAAGGAATTACTTGGGTATTATGTTTAATTTTATACCATCTCACAAAAAATTTCTCTTTATAATTATTGATTTTTTAAAAATTAACATTTATTTATTTTTGAGAGACACAGAGAGACAGAGCATAAGTGGAGGAGGGGAAGAGAGAGAGGGAGACACAGAATCCAGAGCAGACTCCAGGCTCCAAGCTGTCAGCACAGAGCCCAGTGTGAGACTCGAACTCACAAGCCGTGAAATCATGACCTGAGCTGAAGTTGGACGCTTAACCAGCTGACCCACTCAGGCACCCCTATTAATTACTGATTTTTTAATGGAGTTACCTCAATTCAGTTTCAGTCCAGGCACACAAAAAAAAATTGTGGAATCAAAGTTTGGCTTTGAACCTTTGTTCAAAGGGGAAGAACCTTTGTTTTTCACACAGTGTTGCAGAAACCATCGTTACGATATCTGCTGTGCCTTCTGGGCTAGAGTCACATCTTCCTTCACAGTTCTGTTATCTCCTCTTGAATATGAGAGGTCTGCCAAGTTCTCAGTAAAGCCCAGTGTTTGGGAAAATATTTCCACAGTAGCTTACCAATTGTTCTTTTCATTCTTCTCTGTTGCCCTGTATTTTTCCTGACTGGTTGCTGCCAAACAGCATATTTACAATGATTTTTATTCAATTTATCTGCTTATCTTTAGTATGAGGAATGGCTCAGATTGTGTTTCTCTCATTTACTGATCTATCTTTAACAATAAGGACATTCCAATATTCCCTCTTTTGGAGATATTTGTGTATTGTGAGTCGGTAACATAGGTTTAAATCTATGTACGTGTGTGTATATATGTATGATGTAGCTAGCTATCCACCCTCTCTAGAATCAGTCCAAGTAGCACTCTATATAGTGACCAAAATCTGCCATTTATAGTTTCAATTGTGATAGCCTCTTATTCTTCTGTTCTTTTCCTCTCCCTCCATTCTTCCTGTTTGGGAGAGTCATCAAAAGAATGTGACTGCCTGTTGACCTGTGAACTGGACCAGGCTCTCAGAGGCTCCTCACCTCCTCCCACATCCTTGGAATGTGGTTTCCACTTGCCTTCTTACAGAGACTGCTTCAAGCACACATCCTTGAGATTATGTTGTGATATTGAGAATACCTACATAATATAATGACTGAATCCAATTAAGGCTTCTTTACAAACTTTTACAGTCTGGTGGGCAGATGTCAGGATGTGTTTGCCTTGCTGCCACCCAAGGCAAGCCTTATATGTAAGGTCCCTTTATTTATTAAAACTGCCACCTGCCAACCAGGAATGACCTGCCTCTTTCTTTAGTCTCTCTCAGCCCTCTCTGTTTGGGGTCCAGTTTCGGATTACACCAGGGAAGCCCTGAGGAGGTTATGGACCAGTACCTACTTCCCTTTCTTTCTCTCTGTTTCTCATTTTCTTTCTTTCTTCTTGTCATTGTGGGAGAGTGTTATGAGTTGAATTGTGTCCATCCCACCAAAAACGTGTATGTTGAAGCACCTCGAAATGTGACCTTGTAGGAAATAGGGTTGTTACAGATGTAGTTAAGATGAGGTCATAGATGGGGTGTGTTAGGATGGGGGCCTTAATCTAATATGACTATTTCTATTCTGAAAAGAATTCTACATGCAGATAAGAGATGCAGGCAGCAGGCCATGTGGACACAGTGAACTGATGTTTCATAATCCAAGAAATGCCAAAGATTTCTGGTAAACCACTGGAAGCAAGGAAGGATTTCCTAATAGATTTCAGAGGAGGCCCGGCCCTGCTGCTCCTTGGTTTCAGACTTGTAGCCGCCTGAACTGGGAGACAAATTTCTGTTGTGTTAGACACCTGCTTTATGGAACTTTGTTATGATAGCCATGGGCAACCAATATAGAGAGTGAGATAACAATGTTTTCTCTGTTACCTCAACTGGCTCCCAGGTTCTTAAAACTTAAAAATTTCAAAGTGTATTTTTTATGATAGTATCAATATTTTTACTCACTTTGCAATTAGTATCTCTATTAGAAATATGCCTACTTAAATAGGAGATGATTATAAAACAGCTTTGCAAGCATGCATCTTTTTAACTAGCATCATTTATAGTTACAAATATTTTTATTCAGAAATCTTCTGTCATGCCTTCAAATTCACAAAAGGAATATGAAAAATTAACAACGTAAACTTTTAGCCTAATACCCTGAAATTCATGAAGCTGCACAAAGGCAGATCAGATTTTGCAAAACTGTTGGTAACTGCCAAGATTTTCCACCTTTATGGAAGTTGGGGGAAAGACATAATTAGCACTTCATGCTTTAAGAACTAAGCTGGGTCGTCTGTTGACATTATGCCAGGAAGCTGATAAACACACAACTTTAGAAATTAATTTTCATAAAAACCTGGCTGTGCATACATTTTGAGCAGGCTGGTGTTAGCATTAATCTCTCAGGACAGCTGTGCAACATTGTTTCAATTCAACTCCAAACCCTGACTTTAGCACTTATTTTTTGAGGTTGTTTCAAAAAGGTTTTCAAATTAAGCAAATGTGATGTGAAATCAACTTATTCTAACAATTCTAACTTCTTAGCATATGAACATTACACCTACTGAAATCTAAATCTCAGCTACCTCTTAAAGAGTTTATAACCCTGAAGTGTAAGAATTTAACATTAATCATCATTACTTACAAATTCATAATTCCTTACAGGTCAATTTTCTTTTTTGATTGTATTATATATTATTTATACATATAGAAATATACATATATATTTATATGTATACATACATANCAAAAAAAAAAAAAAAAAAAAAACAAAGTCCTGACTGGTGCTGGGTCTTTTACTTAAAACTCAAAAGTATTTATGATGGCTCTAAGTGTCCAGTTACTTTTAGTAAAACATTCCTTCTCTTGTTATTTTTGTTCTCAGTATTGATGGAGATGTGTCGCATTACAAACCTATACTTGATCTGTGGACCCATTTAAAAATCTTAAAAATCTTGGACCACCCTTTAGACTGCCTCTAATTGAAGACCATTAGTCCATTTCTTATGATAGGTTGACCAAATCTAGATTTACTGGCTCTGAAAATAGAAAATTCATTTTCAATCTCATATTTGACTTTAGCACTTATTTTTTGAGGCCCATTTTAAGGCCCATTGTATTTTATCTGGTGCACAAATGCTTTTTTTTTCTTGAACTGATCTGTTTTTATTTTTTTGGTTCGTAATCCACATATATAAAAATAACTGGTTTGTTTATTACTTTCTTTCATTTCTATTAATATTATATATCAAATAAGTCCTTTTCTCATATTTTCACATCAATCAAGAAAATTTACTGACTCCCTGCTGTATGATAAATCCTGCTATTTTTTTCTCCCTCTTTTGATCTACTACAGAGGGGAACTTTGAACTTTCAGTTATTTCCCTTCAAATCCCTATTGTCCATTGTATTAAATTTAAATTAATTATTAAAATATTTCTATTTTGCCATTATTTATATTTTTTATTGAATTTTTTTTAATTTTCTCAAGACACACACATATGGATCTACATACAATGTCCTCCAGTTGCATAACAGTTGGTAATTCTGCCTCCACCATACAGTTGCCAACTTTCTGATATGAGTACATTGCTGGTCTCCAACTAGGCAATGAAACATACGATCATCTACAACTCAAATTTCCAAAAGTTCAAATTTGCTGTTGTGCACTATTTCCATAAGCTGTGACTCTCAAAAGGACATTATCTTCCAGGACCAATCTGGCAGTATGAGGTTAGAACATAGTATAATGGTTAGTTTCAGTCAGGAATCTGAGACCAGTTGGTAAAAAATACAAGGACTTCCGATTCTGACTTCTTACTCAGTAATAATCCTTAGAACCTGAGTGAAGTACTTCAGATTTTTTAAAGGCTTCCAGACCTTCAGAATTGACTTATTTCCTTAGAAAGGAGATGTATTTTATTTAGGGATTATATACTTTATGATTCATGTTTTTGACCAGTTATTCATTTTTCAGGTCCTTTTAAATTTTTTTCAATATTTCACTTTATCACACTATATAATTTTGAGTGGCCAGATTCACTCCGAAGATTAGATTGGGACTTCCTGAAGACTGTGAAGGATCTATTCCACATATTTTTCTGAATTTCTGACAGCCTCAGTCATTTAACTAGGCTTGTGGATGGCATTCTCCTTGTGCCTTTACATTGTTTTCTTTCTGTCCCTATCCATCTCTGTGTCCAAATTTCCCCCTTTTGTAAGGACACCAGTCAAATTGGATTAGTACCCATTCTAATGACCTCATTGTAATATGAGTAAAGATGCTGTTTCCAAATAAGGTCACATCATGATGTACTGGGACTTCGGACTTAAACATATATTTAGTGGGTAGGGGAACACAGTTAAGCTCATAACAACTTGTCTCTTCAAATTTTGGGCTGGTGATTAGCTTAATGATCTAAGAGTCCAAGAATAGTTACTGATTTTCAGTTTGTCCAGTTTTCTCTTGTTGTAAGAATGGGAATGATGACTTCTAGGTTTTTTACATGATGAAGCACCCCATAGCTTTTTAGCATTTATATCCTGAAAATACCCAAGTTTATTTTACATAGTACCCCCTGATTTCTGAATCATCTAACTGCTTGTTTTGGTCATTGAAACCTTACTCACAGATTTCTAAAAGAATTAACATATTCAAAATATATCTTATCCTGTTCCCTCAACTCCCAGAAAGAAGAAAGAAAGAAAGAAAGAAAGAAAGAAAGAAAGAAAGAAAGAAAGAAAGAAAGAAAGAAAGAAAGAAAGAGAAAGAAGAAAGGAAGGAAGGAAAGAAAAAGATTCAACTATTAAGCTATTAAGAAATAGTATAGAATAATACAATAGAAAAATATTTAGGAAATAATGGGCATTTAACTATTTCTTTTATTTACCATGCTCACAAAGCATTCATGTGAAATAAAGCCTGTTAACCATGTTGGGACCAAGTTACACTGATCTAGTACTGGGGTCACCAAACTATGACCCTAGGATAAATCTTGCCCCCTGCTTCTTTTTGTAAATAAAACTGTATTTTAATATAGCCACCCTCATAGTTTTATTGTCATATTGTCTATGGCTGTTTTCATGTTACAACAGCAAGTTGAGCAGTTGTGACCTTAGGCTATATGGCTTTTGATACGTACAATGTTTGCTCCCTGTCCCTTACAGAAAACCTTTCCAACTCCTAGTCTAACTATATCATATTAAATTGTTAGAATTATTTTTGTTAGTTTTATATCCTTTTTTTTTTATTTCTAGGAGAGAGAGAGAGACAGACAGCGTGAGCAGGGAGGGTCAGAGAGAGAGGGAGTGACAGACTCCCAAACAGGCTCCAGGCTCTGAGCTGGCAGTCAGCACAGAGCCCGACGCGGGGCTCGAACCCACGAACCGCGAGATCATGACCTAAGCGAAAGTCGGACGCTTAACCGACTAAGCCACCCAGGCGCCCCATTTTATATCCTTCTTTTAACCTACTAAGGAACATCATTATTTTGAAAAGTAGGCAGGGGAGGATTTGCACAATCATATTATGGTTTTGACAGAAAATTGTGATGATAAGAAAACTCTGAAGCAGTGGGGAGAGACATGAAGAGAAAACAATAAGGAAAGTAACGCAAACACCCAGTGGATAATGGAGTGGGTAGGCTGTAATTCAGAGGTCAGAGAGTAATAGAGAGACAAAGTTTTTTTTTTCTTTTACTAAAGAAAATGGAAAGCTCTATAGCAATTTATAAATCTTTTNTTTTAAATAATAAAATATATAATACTCTTTAATATTTAAAATTATATATAACAATTTATTCTTACATAATGCTCTGCTCAATTTTTTTCCAGACTCTCAAATGTATAGCCTGATTGTGGTTGTAACTGCCAAATGGGTGGAGTTCTAACACACGCATTGGTTGATATTTTCCTTTTCAATAACGAGTAAGAAGTGAGATGTCAAAGCTACATGTCAGAACTATTCTTGTTTGTTAATGACATAAGCCACTTCTTGACTGACTCTGCTAATAATTCTTGAAACATAGAAGGATATTTCATCAAATTTTTGTATGATTCATAATTTAATAATTATAGACATGACATATTATTAATTTTAACCTGAAATATTAACATTTCTCTATCATATCTCTAAGTCTAGACAATCAATAAAATAATAAATCAAGCCAATTTACAGTCTGTTGATCTCCATGAAAAAATACCCCATCATGGCTAATTTTCAGCTACCAACATGATGCCAATGAATACAGGTTGGAAGAGATGTGCCGTAGCATACCCTTATACAGGATTTCCACCACCAAGATATAAAAGATAAAATAACATCAAAACCATAGATAATCACAAATGTAATAAAATATTAGAACATGACGATTTTAAAGTATTACTTTTGATTTTAATATAATTTAATTATAAATTTTTACAATTACATTTTTAACAATGACTATCTTTCAAAACCTGAAAATTTTAAAATCAGCTTCTGTAAGGCAGGGCAAGGGGCTTCAGCACCACACTGGAAAGACCTGGATATAGTGTTAAACACTTATATCTCAGATATTTGTGGTAGATTCTTATTTCACTTACCAGAATTTTTTAAATGCTTCAAGTTGTTGCTGAGAATTCAGAGTCCTAAGTTGGGTCTAATTTAGATAGGTCTGAACCAGTTGGGATGTCATTTAATCTCCTGCATCTTTCTTCATGAAAATAATTCGCTGGATTCAATGATTGTTCTTGTCTTATCTCCTTTTCTTTTTCTGGTTGCCACCTTTCATTTAGCTGGCTGTACATAAATATAAGTAGCTACAAATAATGCATTTTGAGGGAATTTGATTTGTGTTTTTTTTTTCTTCTTCTAAGATTTACTTTAGTTTTTGAGAGAAAGAGAGAGAAAGAGAATGAGCAGGGGAGGGGCAGAGAGAGAGGGAGATACAGAATTCGAAGCAGGCTCCAGGCTCTGAGCTGTCAGCACTGACCCCAACGAGGGGGGTTCAAATCCATGAATGCAAGATCATGACCTGAGCTAAACCGGACACTCAGCCAACTGAAACATCCAGAAGCCCCAGATTTGGATAATATGTTACTGGATGAATGTTTTTGGATGCAATATATATCCCATTTAACACAATCCCTGTTACAGATTTAATGTTAGTTCTGCTAATGTTTCATATTAGTGATTTAAAAGACAATAAATCCACATCTCATTTCTTTCTTAACCCCGTGGGATATGGGTAGATATGATCTCTGAATTGGTTCAAATCTTAGTTTTTTCTTATATTCAATAAAATTTGTGGGGCAAGTCACCCTTTCTCCTTCCTTATTGAATAAAATCAAGGAAGTGTAGAATTCACAACTTACTGAACTAAAACAATAAAATGAATTTTCCCCAAGTGGTTGTTTTTTCAGCAAAAATGAACACTAGACTTGTGAGAAGAAAGACAAAATATAAAATACTCAAAACGTCTTTTCATTTGTATTTTACGTGCATAAGAAATGATGTCTACTTTTGTATTTGAAGTTAAGTTAGGAGAAAAGTTTTCTGAGACTTCTATTATCTCCCTCCCTTCCCAAAGGAGTACATTAATATTAATGTATGGTTCATTAGTATTTTTGTGTCATGAATTCTGGTGCTTCTCATGCTACTTGACAACATTAGAAAAAAATCACTACTGTATTTTTTTGTTGTTTAGATAATTACTTTGTAAGACATAAAAAGTTAATTTATTTCAGCTGCAAACAGTAACAGATGTAGTGAATATATGACAACTTTCTCTACAATACTGAGCTGTTGTTTTTTTATGCTTTGAGGAATTGTAAAAATTTCTGGTTGAATCTGTCTAACTCCACAAATTAATGTCATGATTTAAGTGGATTTGGCACAGCACTTATTATATAAAACAGGAATGGAAATGGAAGCTGTCTTGAAACTAAATTTTAATGACACTTAAATTATCATTTGTTTATTGGCTCATTTTGTTTCTTTTCCTTTTTGTTATCTGGTTTTTGCTTGATTTTCTGGCTTCTTCAGAGATGCTGAATACACAAATTATTGTACAAGAAACTATTCTTAGTATGCCCTTCTCATTAGGCAAAAATTTAGCAAATTAAAAGGTACAGAAAATTTTATTTTGACACATGAATTCTATTTAAGGAGAATTTTCTAATATGATGGTACGAAATTTGCCTAAGTAGTGAGAGAAGTTTTATTTTAAAAATATCAAAGGTATATATTTAAAAGGGGGTACCTTTAAAAATGTTGATTATGATTAATCTCATAAGATGTATATTTCTTGTATGTATTATGTAAGATGTAATAAAAATATTATAACATCAATTATAAATTACAAATCAATTATAAAGACTATGGTCTCAGGTAATAAAATAAAATTTATAATTACATTACAGATAAATATTTTATTATAGATACATTTTACATGATGACAATTTAAAGACTATATTGCCATAAAATATATTAAGGTAAAAGTCTGTGAATATTGGAATGAAAACATTTTCAAGAACAAAGGCAAGGGTAAATTTCTGTAAGTTCAAGATTTTGCTCATGAAATTTAAAAGTGAGTAATAGTGGGGTGCCTGGTGGCTCAGTTGGTTAAGTGTCAGACTCCTGATTTCAGCTCATGTCATGGTCCTGCAGTTCATGGGTTTGAGCCTGCATCGGGCTCCAAGCTGAGGGCATAGAGCTTGCTTGGTATTCTCTCTCTGCCCATCCCCTGCCCAAGCTCTCTCTCTAAAAATACATACATACATACATACAAACATACATACATAAAAATGAGTGATAGTGATATTATAATTATTAGAATAAAATGATAATAGTTTTTAATGGAAATATAAATGATATACATCATATTAGTTTTAAATGTACAATGTAATGATGCAATATATATATGTGTGTATATTATATATATAGTGAAGTGATCACCACAGTAAGTCTAATTAACATATCACCACACATAGTTACAAATTTTTAAAGTTTAGAACTATTAAAATCTACTCTCAGAGGGAAAATGGGTGATGGAATTAAGGAAAGCACTTGTTGGGATGAGCATTGGTGTTGTATGAGTGATGAATCATGAGAATCTACCCCCCCCAAACCAACAGCACACTGTATATGTACACTGTATGTTAGCCACCTTGACAATAAACTATATTAAAAAAATAAATATATGTTCTTAGCAGCTTTCAAATATAGTTACATTAACTATAATGATCATACTATATATTTATTTATTATATCACTGGAAGTTTTACCTTTTGACTACCTTGGCCCATTTCACTCACCCTCTCCACAATACCCCCTGCCTCTGGAGACCACTATTCTGTTCTGTCTATGAGTTCTGTTTTGTTTTGTTTTTAGATTCTGCATATAAGAGAGATTATACAATATTTGCCTTTCTGTCTGACTTATTTCAGTTAGTTAAATATCTTTCAGGTCCAAAAATGGCAGAATTTCCTTCCTTTTTTATGACGATAAAAAGTCTTCTACCAAAGTCATTCAAGTTGTTAGCAAAATTCAGCTCCTTGATGTTGTGCAATTGAATCACCACTCTCTTGTTGACTGAGCATGGCTCCCTGACAGTAGAAGTTCCCACACTTCCTTACTACATGGCATCTTATGCTCTCACAGCATCGCACTTCCTTCGAAGCCAACAGGAGAATCTGTCTTCAGGAAGGGCCCACCACCTCTATTAAGAACCTTTACCAGATCAAGACAGAATAATCGATTTTGTCAACACAAAAATCAACTGATCTGGGAGATTAATTACATCTTCAAAATTCCGTCACCTTTTTCTTATATGATAACCCAATTATAGGAGAGACTATCCACCATATTCATACACCTACACTCAAGGAGAGGGGATTCTACAAAGAGTGCACACCAGATGCAGACTCTTGGAGACCATCTTAGAATTCTGTCTCTCTAGGCACATTTAAAAATAATTATAATTGTAGTTCTTCCATAGAACTGATACCACAAGATAATATTTTAACTGATAAAAAATCCTTATTGAAAGTTTAAGAGTCAATATAACTCAGTGGAAAGACAAGTAAACTGAGAATGAAGAAAACAGAATGTATTCTAATCCAGATTCTGCTATTAATTATAAATTTACTACCTTCAATAAATTTTCTATTTTTTCTTATTTCTTAATTCATTATTTATACATTACCCACTTCTGAAAAGTATTTTAGGAGTTGTGCATACAGTAGATCCAGCAAAGCAGTATATGAAGAAGAAAAACAATCAAACACAGAAAACATGTAAATACATTTGATGATATTCATACCAGAAAATAGAAACTATGCAGTGACTTCTTATTCAACCTAACTGGTTTTGCTAGTGAAGCACATGAGGAGAAATCTGGAATGACAAGAGCTGAGTTGTAGCAGTGCAGGACTGAAGTTTTGAATAGGTGGCCAGCAATACCAAATAGAAGTCTGAAAAAAGTAGGTTAATTTAATTTGGTATATGTCTGGGCAAATTCCTAGAGACTCTCTTCCAGAGTCTGTTCACTGACTGGGTGTTTGTGTGACACCATTTCTGATGCATCAGGACCATCACAGTATGAATTGTATAGCATGCCCTGTGGGGAGCTGACTATCCACCCAGAGATTTTTCCACTTCATTAGTGAGTCCCTCCAACATTAGCCTCCAGACAGAATTTATCTCAATTCTGGGGAATTCAGCTATAATTTCTGCAGAGCCCAAAAACTGGCATTTGTCTTTGAGTCTCAGGCAGTATCTAATATTTAGGCCTGGCGAGAGAGTTCCTCAGCTGACTTTCCCAACCACACCTCTGAATTCTCTAAAATATATTCCACCACTGAAATCGTGAGCTCTCTAGCGGCCAGAAGATATGCAGTCTGCCCCCATCTGGCTCATACTCCCCTTGCCCTTTCACCTGATCCTTAGAGTTTCAGAACAGTGCTTCTCCCTGGAATTCTCCTGAGATGCCAAATTGCAGGAGGACCTGGTGCTGACACGGTCACTCCTCCCTCTGCTCCTGTCGGGGCTTTGTTGTCTCAGAGGAACAAAGAGAGCTGCTGTCGCTCATGCATCTAATATATGGTCTTATTTGTTGAAGGGCCTAATGCAGCTCACAACTCTGGTTTTTCCTGGTGTCTTCTGAGGCAATTCTTAGTGTCAAATCACTAAAGACTATTTTTCTTTGTGTTACACATTGCAAAAAAGATCCATTCTCATACAACCAGTAACTCTTGGGAGTGTTGCTGTTCCAGAAAGTGTTGCAATTTACTTTGGGAGCACATCCTTTTTGGCAGAACGGTGATGACTCTGCAGTTGCTGTTCTTCAATGTCATGGCTTTGATATCGCCCTGCTCATCTTGCCAGTGTTTCTTGACTGAGGCCAAAGTTTTTCTGAGCACCAGGTACTTATACCTGACTGGCTTATATGTCTTTCATTGATGCTAGTAGCAAAATTACACCTACAGATTCTTAAAACACGTCTGTATGTTTGTTTTTCTTTCCTTTGAGATTTTCATCCTGGGGAGGCCCCAGGATAGCCTCTATTTCAGAAATCTTCTGTGATACAATTCTGTTTTTGAATCACTGAGCCAGCGTGAAAGCAAACAATTAAAAGGCCTTTATCAAGTTACCCTGCACCAGGTTCACCTTCCATCCACTTTTCCTCTATAGTTACCCTATTAAGATGAAATTTGGGGATATTTCCATTGGAATACATGGACTCTTAACTTCTTTAGCACTACTGAAACCTATGTAGTTGAATTTATCACAGATGATTCAGATCTTTCATCCTTTTCTGCTGGGTCAGTAATTTTACTGACATAGAAGACTTTTTTCGCCTCTTAACTATGATAGAGACACAAAAGCTATCAGGTTGTGCCGTGCCTATTCGAGTGATGTTAAGTTATCAGACACAGGCCCCAAGGATAAGATACTTTGTGATCATGAATGATCTTAACGTAGAGCCCTACGGAATTTAATATAACTTTCTCTCTCCTCCAAGGTATAGATTAACCAAACTCAAATACTTTCTCTCTCAGGTGTTAGCACAGTATGTTCTGAAAACACCCCCAGCTTTTTGTATGTGTGACTGTGTGACTTCAGTTATGGTCATTAGGACTTACTTCATTACCTATCATCTTATTAGTTAGTTTTAAAACTTTTAAATAAACTTACTTGAGAGATAATTTTAGATTTCTACAACACTTAAAAACATAGTACAAAAAGTTTCTGTATACTCTTTACTGCCGTCCCCTAATGTTAAGATCTTTTATAGCCATGGTATTTTTGTTAAAATTAAGAAATTAATACTCATACAATACTACTAACTCAACTAGAGACTCTATTCTATTTTTCCCAGTTTTTCCACATATGTCTTCTTCCAGGGTCCAGTCCAGGGTACCACACTGCATGTAGTAATGTCTCCTTAGTCTTCCTCTAATCTCTGACAGCTCCTCAGGCTTTCCTTGTTTTTGAAGATCTTCCAGCCTTGACAAGTTTACCTTAAATTTGGGTTTGTCTGATGTTTTATCATGATTAGACTGGGGCTATGAGTTTTTGTAAAGAACACCACAGAGATGGATGTCCCTTTTTCATTGTATCATCTCACGGGCGATGATATCAACATGATCTATCACTGATGGTATTAACTTTAATAATTTGATTAAGTTGTTCTTTGCCACTGTCTTAACTGGAAACTTACTTTCTTTTTGTATTTTTCATAGTTTTTTTTTTTTTTTTTGGAAATGAGGCATTCAGTCCACCCCATACTCAAAGGAAAAAGATTAAGCTCTACTTTCTGAAAGAGGGGTTATCCATCTTTTTATCTTTCTTTTCTCTTTTTTCTTCTTTCCCCTTTTCTTATCTATCTATCTATCCATCCATCTATTATCTATCATTTGTTATCTAGAATTCTTTTTTCCCTATCTATATCCTACTATGAGAGACCCCAATACTAGTATGAAAAATGTGGTGTTACCATCTTTCCTTTTTCTTTGGTTTATATTATAAAGATTGGCACAAACTGTCAGTATCATCTGCATCACACAGCACAATTCAAATATTAATTTGATGGTTGGAATGGGGATACATTCCTGGTTACATCCCAGTGGTGATTAGCACCTTTGCACCCTGTTTCCTCAACAGTTTTTGATGAGATTTCAAAAGTGTGTATGTTAGTACACTAGGTTTTATCAGCTTGGCAATAAAGATAGTGCTCCTAATTATCCTAGTCTCGGTACAACTCAGTGATGCTGAAACTGAAACACCATACAGAGTACCCTCCAAGTAATTATTGAAAGCTCATGGCTTACCTAACATGTTGTCACAGTTGAGTCTGTAGTCAGCTGGTTGCTACACTACTCTGAAGAGTATTGCTGCAACTATTAGGGTTTTATTGCCTTACTTTCAGAATCCATTGAATGATAATGTAGCAACTTAAATGATAATATAGTAACCAACTATCTCATATCCAAGTCTGTGGATCACTACAATGTAATCCACATACTCACCAAGAGTCTGCTGACTTCCTTTGGATGAATTCTGGCTTCTTGGATTTTCATTATGACATGGGAAAGTTTCACCTCCCCATTGCAGCATTTCGATAGGAAAAAATACAAAGCGAAAAAGGCTATATTCTAATACTTTGAGATTTTATTTCCTTTTCTTTCTATTTTTATATTAATTAATTAATATAATTTAGAGTATCTAAAACCAATTAAATTTCCACTCATCTTACTTTCATGTGATTGGGTATGGAGAAAAAAAGGATAACAGGCAAGGAAAAGAGGCCGATGACCTTGTATTTCTCAGTATTGCCCTTTACTTCTGATGGCTAAAACTTCAGTTTTACATTGATGCATTATTCTTGTCTCATCTTCTGTGAACATTCTTAGTCATGCATCTTGGCTATCTCTTTTTTTCTATTTCTGATTGGTAAGACTATCTATCTAATATAATTTTATTATTGCCTTATTGGCATATGCTTTGCCATATCTTCTTCTTGCTGAGATTTTTTTTAACTTTTCAAATTACTTACTTAACTACTTATTTAGAATTTTATATGGACAGAAATTCTTTTATGTAGTTGATACTTTTAGTAATTTTCTTTATAAATTATGTTTTCATTTAAGAATTATTTTCTTTTCAAAAATGGCCTGCAACATTTGTACTACAACTCCTGGCTTCCTTCCTTACCAAAACTACACAAACTAAAATGACAAAACACATTTGAAATTAACATAACATGCAAATACTCTGAATCTAGAATATATAAAGCATACTAATCAATCAGCAAAAGAAAAAAAAAAGGACAAATAGAGATATGGGTAAAGAACCTAAAACCTGACTTCATAACAAGAGAAATTCAAATACCTCATAAAGATGAAAATGTCCTCAATTTCATAAATGCTAAGCAGGTAAATGCAATTGAAAACCACAATGAGAACATGACACACAAGCAAGTTTGAAAAAATTATAAAATCTGAACAAGTTTTGAGAGAATGTGGAGCAATATGTAATTGGAACAAGTATAGTGGGAAAAGGCTGGACAGCATCTAACAGAGCAAAAGATAAACATAAACTATAACTCAACAATCCCATGCTTAGGTATATATTCCATAAGAATGGTAGTTTACGAGTACCCATAAACATGCACAAGGCTGATGAGAGCATTGTTTGTGACACATCAAAGCTGAAAACAACATTGTATGGAAATGTCCATACAATATGTCAACAAATCATGAGATATTAATATTATGAAAAACTATACAATAACAAAATAAAAGAATTGCATAAACAAGCAAAAACCTGGAAGAATCTTAAGGACACAATGAATATAGACAGCTTGATTACATTTAAACAAAATCCAAACTTTGTATAGATACTAATACACATAGAAAAAAAAGAAAACTAAGGAGGTAAATATTACAATGTTAGATTAATGACTACTGCTCAGAAAATAAAGGAAGTTATAATCAAGAAGATTTGATGAAGCCTTCTGAAAGGCTTCAGAAATGAGAAGGCTTCTGAAATATTTTAACTTATTTGAAAATTATAGGGGAATCCAGTTCAGAATTGTATATATTTTATGCAATTTTCTCTGTCATATTTCACAATACAAATGCTTTTAAAAAACACTTTATAACATATTGTAGTTAGATGCAATCCCATTACCTAAATAATATAAATATGAATATACCTATATGATTTGACATTTCCACATTATTTTATATGTATTTCATATATTTGTTTATCTTTATTTTGGGAAATATGTAGGTATGTCTTATCTATTCAGGTTTTAGTCATGTATGTTAAACATTTAAAATATGGATTCAAAAGGAAAGGATGAAATAGTTTGTAATTCTTAATTATGTTGAGTGTAAAATATGTTTTCTTTTTCATTGTGTTCTGCTGACATGGAGTTTTTAGAGCATGTAAAATTCTAGGGAAAAAGATGTATTTTTAAGCTGCCAAATCTGGTGTGTTTAATAATTTATCACTAAAATTTACTGAATATATTTGGCCCTATTAAAATATTCTTAAATCAACTATATGGCCTCAGTTCATAGACAATGTGGAATATTTCCAATTCTTTAAGAGCATCCTAAATTTTGCACAACTTTATAATTTACAATTTTTTGAGCTTATACTCTGTCAATTACGGGGATTCAGATATATCTTAGGATGTCTGAGAGAATGGTTGGAAATCTAACCAAGACTCTGTTAGGAGAAGAAACTGAGTAGCATATTGAGAAAGAATGCAATCTCATGTTAATGTACAGTGAGTACTATGAGAGAAGCAACATGAATGATCAAGGGTGCAAGTTCTAATTCAAAAGCAACTTTAAACTTGTCTCCTCCATATCTGTTTTGCATGACTTAGAGCATGTCATTTACTATTTGGGGGCCATATTTACCTCATATGTAACATGACAGATTATTAGTGTCCAATACAATTATTTTGGGTATTAAATAAGATAATGTGTTACACGGATTAGCTAAATGTCAGGTATATCACAACCTCCAAGTAAGTTACAGCCATATTTATAATATTTAATTTAAGGTCTATTCATATAATGGTTTCTCAGTGTTAGGAGAATACACTGAAGAGAATATAGCATGTCTGTGGCTCATTGACCACAATGCCTTGTCCACATTTAGGTTTAAGCATCCAAGATGGGAGGCAGAGCCCAATGGGTAGTGTGTAGGTTTTTAGTTATCAGCAGCCTTGAAGAGAGGCTGAAGGACAGTATAAATAAGGGAAATTGATTGCTGGAGGTCACTTGATATTTACCAGATTTTTCTGAAAAATTATACATGGAAATGTAAGAAATAACTGGGAAAAACATTAAGGGGGCTAGAACTATAGAGTAGTTGCCACATGCACTACTGTGAAACTTGCACTACATACACATATAACATATAGCACAAAAAGCTTGAGGTGATATATTTGAAACTAAAGATGAGTTAAAAAAAGAAACAAAGGATGATAGAATATCTAAAATCCAAACTCAGTTTCCAGAATTAAAACAATATTTAGGGTTTTATGTTTTTTTTTTTTCCATTATGAAGATGAGGGCACTCTGTAAGGAAAATGACCCATATCTTAGATGGACAAATCTAAGATAAGCTTCTAAAACAGTACATGTTTTAGAACAGTACAGTACACTCTTATGACCCAGCATGATTTGAGACTGGCACATAGCCCTTTCTCCTCTCCAAAATTACTGATCAATTCCTATATTATAAAGGTGTGATAGTATGAGAAGATAGATTCTTTAGGACTTAGAGAAGGCAAAAAAAATTTTTTTGAAAGGAGTTACTAATCATGTTAGGCTTAAAATATGGAATTTTCGGTTAATAACATCAATATTTTATAATTAAGTATAGCAGTCAATATTGGCCAGGTTATGCTATAAAAACAAATGACTTTAAATGCGATTTATATCCAAAAACAAAACCTTCTCACTTATACTGTATGAATAGCTACAGCTCTAATTAATATTGGTTTTCTCTGAGATCTTAGCTGAGAAACAACTGTATGTATGCACTTACTCATAAATATATATACATATATATTAAAATATATATAATAAAATAAAGAAATCATCTTTTTCTGTAGGTAAAATCTAATTTTTGTTTTGTTACATTTTTCTTTATTTTTAAAGTAATGTAGCAGAGAGTTCAGTACACCAAAGTATCCAGATATTAGTCAAATGACTGTTATGCTGTTCTTCTACTCTTTAATTAAAGTAACACTGTATTACACGAAGATATTAATATATTGGTTTCAACCCTCTGTTGCATACTTTAATCCTTTTCCTATATCCAAGGTAATTGGACACTTTAACCCATTTACTCCAATTTGGTTATCTGCTTCAAAAGAAGAAAGCATTATATACTGTTTTTTGGTAACCAATCTTAAAAGTAGATGTGATGGCAAATAATGATATCCAATCCTAACTCTGTAAGCTTATTTTAGGCAGTTTTTTAGTACATGAATTAAATTGCAAGCCAGACACCTACTGAAGCAGAAATTTTTCACAGGAATTTTTTGTACATTTTGTGCTCCATTTACCGGAATAATTGTAAACACTATATATTTTTTTTTTACAAAAAGGTCACATAATTTGTCAATGACTTACTTGATAACCATAGCAAATAGGCATGATTTGTTTCTATCTCTTTTTTCCTCAAGAAAAAAAAATGAATTTTTAAATGTATGGTCAACTTTAAGGGAGTTTCATAATGCTGACCCAGAATTTGAGCAAAGGCCTCTTGCAATGATGATTTAAACACTCTATTTTTCACTTGCTTACATGGAATTAGGCTCTAATGCCTTTAATTGTTAATTTCTGCAAGATTATAAAATCTATGATGTGAGGGCCTTTAGGTTCTTCACTGTTTCATGGAAACAGAATTATTTCAGAATGTGAAAAAGAAGATTTAATATCTACCAAAAATCATCATAAGACTACATTTTGAACAGAAATTCAAAGCTATAAGTGGTTGGAATAAGACATTCCCTGCCCTTTAGCTGCAGAAAACTTTTTATAGGTGAACTCTAATTTCCCATCCTAACTTCCATATTCCAGAATTTCCTTGCCATAGTTTCAAACTCTCAAAACACACACACACACACACACACACACACACACAAATTTTTTTTGCATAGTGGATGTAAGAGAAGCAAACTTGGTAGTGGTACATGAATTAACTTGATACCATAAAACTAAGAACTCTGGTAGTTATGCAGTGCTGTATTTCAGAAAACCCATTTGCTAATGGATTTGCTTATAGCAAATAACAGTGGAAACTTGCCAACTGATGAGTCATACTGCAAAATGGGAAAATCACTGAGAGTCCTTATGAAATATTTTATAGCAAATATAGAGTCAATAGATGCTTATAACTGTGTATATAATATACTCTCAGTATTCTGAAAATGTTAAAAATATTACTATAAATGTAAGTTTCACTTTACTAAAACAAATTTCTTCTTGAAATAAGTGATTTCTAAAATTTGTAGGTAATAATACAAACTTTAGTTTATAAAGCTTATAAGCCATTATCGAAAAAAAGAAGTATCTGAAAATAATAGGCTATTAAAATATTAGATAATGATTTAGTAATTTTTCTACCTTCAACCCCACCCCAATACTACAGAATAAAATAGCCTGAACAATGAAAATAACTGTTTTCTAACTCAATAATCTTCAGGACTATATATATTTGTTGGTTTTTTTTTTTTTTTTTTTTTTTGAGAGAGAGAAAGAGGGTGCAAGTGGCGAAGGGGAGAGAAAGAGAGAGAGAGAATCCCAGAAGAGGCAGAGAGGGACAGAGACAGACAGAGGCACAGGGTGGGAGTGGACTCACCTGAAGAGGGGCATGAACTCACCTAAAGTGGGGCTTGAATTCGCCTGATATGGGACTTGAACTCATGAACTATGAGATCATGACCTGAGCCAAAGTCAGATGCTTAACAACTGAGCCACCCGCATACCCTGGAAATATATTTTTAGGGTATACGTAACATTGTGTGTGCAAAAGTAAGAAGATGTGTTCTCTTCTTTCTTTGTAACATCATTTTCTATTCTTCAGCAACACCCATTGTAAGTGTGGTAACAGTTTACCACAGATTGAGTGGCTTAAGCAACAGAAATTTCTCATCGTTCTGGAAGCTGGAAGTCCAGATCACAGCAGATTTGGCCTATCTCCTTGGGTACCAGAGGGCCTCTTTCCCACTGTGCCCTCAATGCCTTTTCTCTGTGACATGTAAAGAGAGAGAGAGAGAAGCATCTGCTGTTTCTTCCTCTTCTTCAGTCCTATCAGATTAGGACTCTGCCCTATGACCTCATTTGACCTTAATTACCTCCTTAAAGGCCTTATATCTACATACAATTACATTGAGGGTTAGGACTTCAACATACAAATGGGAGGAGGAGGCACAATTTAGTCTATAACACATACTATTCAGTAGGAAAAGTACTTTAGAAAAACAAACCTTAGTGTTGATGACCCATAAAGTCTACCAATCCATAGTACTCAACCAACATGACAAATAAAGAGAATTTTGTTAGTAAATCAATTTTCAAATTTATACTATATCAATCCCATTTGAGACCAAGCGTTTCTACATGGTTGTTAATTTATTTGCTAAACCAACCAACTAATCAAAAGAAAAAATGAAGCAAAATTAGCCTCCTTCTTAAATATTACTTAATTTTTCAGTATGACTTGATTTTTATGACTAAAACAAATAAAAATAATTATAATCTGATCATGCTTTTATTCAAACATCATTGCTGCCTTCAGAGATCCTTTTATTACTTGACATAGATGAGGATTGACTTTAAAGAGGATTGTATTTAATAAAGATCCTTTTATTACTTGACTTAGATGAAGATTGTATTTAAAGATGTTAGAATGCCTTAGGTATAAACATAAATAATTAAACGGAAAAAAAGATACAGATATGAGGAATAAATTTATTTTTCTTAGACTAAAAATTAAGCACAGAGAAGTGGAAGAGAACAGAATTTGAATTTAGAATAATTGAATCTAAGCATATCATGAACTTGGGAAAGTGTTGATAAGATGAGAAAACATTACAGTAAATTTATACTGGGGTACCTAGATGGCTCAGTCAGTGAAGCATCTGACTCTTAATTTGGCTCAGGTTATCATGTCACAGTTCTTGAGAATCAGCCTTGCATCAGGCTCCATGCTGACAATATGGAGTCTACTTAGGAGTCTCTCTCTCTTCTCCCCTCTCTCTCACTCTCAAAATAAAGNATATATATAATGGGAATATTACTCAGCCATAAAAAAGAGTGAAATCTTGCCATTTGCAACAACACGAGTGGAGCTAGAGACTATAGTGCTGAGCAAACTAAGTCATTCAGCAAAAGACAAATAGCATAAGATCTCATTCACATGTGGAATTTAAAAAATAAAACAAATGAGCAAAGGAAAAGGAGAGAGAGAAAAAACAAGAAACATACGTGTAACTAAAGGAACAAGCTGATAGTTGTAAGAGAGGTGGTGGGTGGGGGATGGGTGCAATAGGTAAAGGGAATTAAAGAGTGCACTTATCCTGATAAGAAAACAATAATAAAAATGTTTTTAAATTATAAAGAATTACATACAAAATGTAACATAATTTTATTTTACTGTGTTAGCTTTACATGGGTAAAAGTAATGAGTTGATTAAGAATTTATCTAAGGCCAAAAGTTAATGTAGTCTAGATTTGAGACTACAGTTAAACAGGAAAAAAACAGCCCTAAATATTTATGCATCCAACAATAGGGACTCAGAATATTTAATTGAAAGCTGATATGATTCAAAGAACAAATTTATGATTATATATGGAATTTTTAATTAATATTTTCTCAGGCATTAATATAACAAATCCAATGTTAGTAAATATACAGTATATTTCAGAATACAGAGAGATAAATTGTTCTCATTTCCATATGAAAACTCTATGTCTAGCACTAACAGTCCACATTCTTATAAAGTATATATAGAGCAATTACTGAAATAAAACATATCTTGGGCTGTAAAGGAAGTAACAATAAATTTCAAAGAGCACATTCATATAGTTTTTCTGATCACAGTGAAACCTAGGTAGATAAGAATTTGTGAAAGGTAAGAAAATCCTCAAAGATCTGAAAATTGAACACTATATTCCTAAATAACAAGTTTTCCATGAGTAATATAGTGGAATTAGGAAATATTTGAACTGTATACAAATGAAAATATGACATATCAACATTTCTGGAATACAGAAATGATCAAATAGAATTTTAGCATTAAATGCATATAAGGAAAAGAGAGGAGCTATAACCCATTCTTTAAGTATTGACCTCAAGAATCTACATAAGGAACACTGTACTATGCTAGAGAAAACAGAAGAAATAAAATAAAGAGCAGAATCAATAAATGTTAAGAAGACAGAAAGAGAATTGATGAAGCCATGTTACTCCTTTGAAAAGATTAATAAGACTGATAATCCTTTTTAGCAAAACTAATCTAATCTAATCACTAAAAAATGTGTGAGAGATTGGAGGACTACAAATTACCAATGATGCTAGAAATTAAAGGAGGCCCATCAATCTAGATACCATGGATATTTTTTAAAAAACAATAATTGATTGTCAACACATAACATGATAAACCTCAAAACTGAGATTAAATTATTTAAAAACCAAATTGCCAGAATATATGAAAGAGTGAATAAAACGTTTCAGTAGCTCTATATCTATTAGCTAAACATAATCAGTAACTAAAAACTTACCTGAAGGGAAAATTTCAAGCCCAGTTGCCTTCCCAAGAAAATGCTTTCAAATATCTTAACATCAAGCTTACACAAAACTTTCAAATAATACAAAAAACAATATGCCATAATCTTGATAACACAACCTAATATTACAAAAAGTCAAGGTAAAGGGCTTTCTATCACTACTGTAGATGAAAAACCTCTAAATAAAATATTAGCAAATCAGTGATTTAAAAAAGATAATTTTTCATGATCATGAGTTTTATTCTAATTATCAACTTCATTTAATATTCAAACTTTAACTAATATTAGTTAATATCACATCAGAATAAACCACATGACCTCTTTATATTATAAAAAAAAGATTGATAAAATTGAGAGCTACTTATAGTTTTTTAAAAAATCATACCACGTTTACAAGTATGTTATATTCTTCCTATTCCAGTCATGGGTATTTACAAAAGAAAAATTATAGCAAATCATATTTAATAGTGAAATATGCAATGCTCGCTTCCTAAGACCTAAAAAGCTACTATAATAATCGACCACTTATATTCAGTATTGTATCAGGGGCCCATTCTGGTATAATAAGATCTTTCACACCAGGAAAGGAAAAAAAAAACCTATAATAATTGAAAAGGAAAAAAGTCATTTTCTAAGATATATTTACAAGTAGAAAATTAAAAATAATTGATCAACTATAGAGATAATAATTAAATTTAGCAAGATCACAGTATATAAAATCAATATAAAACAAGTCTCTTACTTTTTTAGACAAACCATAAATATAAATACAACATTTCAGAAATAATATCATTTTTTTAGGAATCCAGAAAATTCTTTTTTTGAAAAATTACAAGATGATTCTAAAATTTTATCAAAACCTAAGACCAAAAATACCCACAATTATCTTGAAGAAAAACAAAGTTGAAAATCTGCAGAATAAGAACTCTGACTTTCCATAAATTTACACTAATTAAGACAGTATGGTAATGACATAAAATTTACAAGGATAGCCAAATATATCAATAGGAAAGAGTTAATGTAAACTCACACACATGTGGTCATTGGCTCAAGATAAGGGCATCAATGTAATCTAGTGGGAAAAGGATGGCCCTTTGAAAAATGATGCCATATTAATTTATATATCTGTTTGGAAATCCCTACCTGACACCATACACAAAAATTAACTCAAGGTGAATCATAGACATATATGTAAAAGATAAAACAATGAATCTCCTGGAAGCAAACATGAGACACTATTCATGACTATGAGGTAGAAAAACATTTCTTTAAAATAACAATGAAGAGTTATTCATAAAAAGAAAAACCTACAAATTGGACTTTATTAAAATTAGTAATTTCTTCTCATCAGAACACATCAATAAGAGAGCAAAAAGTAAATTTCAGCCTCCCAACGTACACAAAAAAACTTCTAAAAATCAATAAAATGTGCACCAAAATTTGAAGTGAGGCTTCATGAAGGAAAATATCCAAATATCCCTTGACACATACTCATGTGCTCAGTATACTTAAACAGGAAAATGCAAATTAAGTCCACAGTAAATCCATCTAACACTTACTAAAATGACTAAAGTGATTTTTTAAAGGAACCTTCTAATACCAAATGTAAAGAAGGATATAGAACCACTGAAACTCTCAAGCATTGCCATTAGGTGTAAACAGTGGCATAACTACTTTTCAAACCTGTTTTCCTTCAAACCTGAAGCTGAACATAAGCATCTCCTATGATGCAGTAATTTCATTCTGAGGTATATGCCTAAGGTAGTGAGTGTATATGTAATTTTAAAGATATGTACAGAATTTCTTTATGATTTTTTAAAACTTTAATTTTTTATTGGGGAATAATTGACATACATTATGTTCACATATACAATATAATGATGTGATACTTGTATATTTAGCAGCATGATCGCTGCAAATCTATTTAACATCTGTCATCATATATAGTTTCATACTTTTTTCTCATGTTGAGAACTTTTAGTATTATAGCAACTTTCAAATACACGATGCAGTATTATTAACTATAGTCACCATGCTGTACATTATACCCTAATGATTTATAAATCCTATAACTGAAAGTTTCTGCGTTTTGACTTCCTTCATCCATTTAGTCCACCCCTACCCACCGCCTGCTTCTGGCAAACACCAATCTGTTCTCTGTATCAATGAACTTGAGTCTTTTTCACATGAAGTCTGGGCACTTTTCAAAGGGCTTCTTCTGCTCTGGGCCCTGGGACAGGTGAATCCAAGAACACGGTCTTTCAATAGCCATGCCTCGGTTTGTCACAGCTCACACGTGTTGCAAGTGTGGGCCACTGGTCTTCAGTTTTCAGGGCTTGTCTCTTAGATACCAGTCTTCAAAGTTGGAGTAGCTGATGCTGGTGGACTCTGCTCCTCTGGGGAGAAGTTCCCAGTTTGTGAATTCCCTTCCCATTGTGAGTCACAGGGCTGGGGGTGGGTGGGGCTTATGGTGAACTGTGTATCAGCCTTTCCTACCCACTTTTCTGTGGTTTCCCTCTTATTTGCATATGTGCTGAGCCAGGGGTTAGGTTGTTTTCAGAGGAAATCCTTACATATATAGCTGTAGATTCAATGTGTCTGTGAGAGGTGGTAGACTAGGATCATCCTACCCTCCCATTTAAAACCAGAACCTATAAAGACTTGTTGAGTGTTTTCTTTTTCCTAATCGACAAAAATTGGAAACGACCTAAATGTTTATTTACATGTAAATGATAAATACATTGAGATATAGTCATGTAATCACACACAACAATGGAAATAAGCGAACTATTGTTAACATGCAACAATATGGGTAAAATCTCAAAAGTTTATATTGAGCACAAGAAGCCAGAAACTAAAGGAGTACATACTGTATGATTCTGTTTATATAAATTTAAAATATATATACATAAAAGGTGGTAAGGTGGTAGGAATTAGAATAAGGGTCACAGAAGAGTTATTTGCTGTAAGGTACATAAGGGAGTTTGGCTTCCAGAATAGTTCTTTTTCTTGATGTCTGTGTTGGTTACCTTACTGTATACATATTCAGTATTTCAACAAGCTGTGCATTTAATAGTAGTGCACTTTGTATGTTAGACTTCAAAAAAAAAAAAGAAATAGTTTTCTATACATTACCAATGAACAATAAGAATTTGAAATTTCAAAAAATATTATCTAGAAATATTATAATTACAAATAGCTAGAAATATATCTAATGAAAGAATGCATAAGACATCTGCATGGAAAACTATAATACAGTATTGTAAAAACATAAGTAGAACTTAGTAAAAGGATATGTTATGGCTGGGGTTGGAAGCATTAATGTCATGGAGTTGTAAATTACCCTCAAATTAACCTATAAATAGATTCAGTACAATTGCAATTCCAATCCTGACAGGGGTTTGCTGTGTGTGTGTGTGTGTGTGTGTGTGTGTGTGTGTGTGTGTGTGTAGATGCATGTATGTGTGTGAGCGTGTGGCAATTCACTAGCTGATTCCAAACAAGATAAACAGATTTAAAGGCCCCAAAACAGACAAGATAATCCTGAAGATAAAGTCAGAATAGGATATTGTTATCAAACCCCAAGATCAAGTGAAGTTTAATATATTTCTTTATTGCTCACTTGATAGTATACAAGGAATCCTGGAGTCTGTGGTACTTTCCATCCGGTGGCTTTGTCGTTTCTTGGAGCCCCAGAATCTGCTGGTACCTCTGCCTAGGCTGAGAGATGGAGAAAGATAGAGACAGAATCAACATGTAATTTTTTTTAATGATCCAGTCCTTTGTATTTCAGCTTACCCTATATTGGTCAAAAGTAGGTCTCAGGGCCTCATCTAAATGTAAATGAGACTGGAAAAGTTTTATTTGAACTCTTGAATGGGAGGGAGAACACAAATACTGGAAATCGTCAGCATTCGAATTCATAGTAGTCTATGCCATCACAATGATAATTGGGTTTTTTTCCCCCTAGGAGAAATGTTGCATCAATTAAATCTTATATCTTTTCAGGTTTTATATCACTACCACAATTTCCTAAAAACTTCAAAAGTTTGATGCTTCAAAATGGAATAGACATGGTTTGCTGATTTATCAGTTATTATGTAAACTTTCTAAGAAAACTGCTATTGCTTGAACACTAATTATGAAATTCAATTTCAGTGTAAGCTCTTTTTTGGGTGGGGGGAGGTCTACTGTTTAGAAGATCAAAAGAAAGGAATGAGAAATTTGACAAAGTACTAATAATACAAACTTTGTGGAAAATGAAGCAGAAGTCCCAAGAAGAGAAATGTTAATGCAAGTGAGCCAAGATTTATTCCGAGTCCTTCAGCAATTAAAATATTTTGCATATGAATGCCTTTGGAATATTTGCTATCCTTATTGTAAGCCTCAAATGCATCAGCTTTCATTTTCTAAACTGTAAAGAGGAAACAAACAAATGAAACTAGCTCCACTGTGTTTCATACAGATGTGTCAAGATGCTTAGACTCCCTGTTCTATTTTCCCAAACCAGATGCTTAGGGATATGCCATGACTGGATGATTTCTTTTCTATCAAGATGTTGTTTCACAGGCAGCCTGTTTCTTTATGGACCATGGATTAAAGTGACAGAGAGCCATGTGGTAATACACAAAAAAGATAGCCAAAAAAAAAGTTATAATAAGGTAAGGAGATACTTCTAATAGGTTTTACATTTTCAGTACTTCAAGTAACACATACACATATTATTTAAAAGAGAGAGAGAAGAAATCTTATTCAAACCAGAACTGAGTTGATGTATACAAATGTTAACCTTATTTTGGTATTAATTTTTTGGACCCTGTGAGTTATGGAATTTTCTTTTGTGTGTTTACACAGCATAGTATTTGTGTTGGATTTAATTTCAGGGATAATAAAAAACAGATTCAGAGGAGCTTTGCCTTCCAACAACCCAATGATAAAAATATATATTTAAAGGAACAGAGTTTAAAAATACAGGCCTCAGAATTATGATAGAAATTAGCACATCCTATAAAGCCTGAAAGACCCCAAAATGTTTTCTGTTGTTGTAGCAGTATTTTCCATGCTCATTATATTGCATAATATTCCTATTCACACTCAGTGACTTTTACATTTTTCTCAATTAGACAACAATATAATGTCTGTGCAGTGTATGTCGGGAAATAGAGATGTGTTTGGGAATACTCCAGCTGACTGCCAGAGAGCTTCTGCCACTACTTCGCACATATATCTCCACCATAGCTCAGTTGTATCTTCTTGTAAAGATTTGATAGTGTACTGGTTTATAAGGAAAAGGTATTCAGCAAATTGACTTTTAGTCCAACAAATGTTAATTTTCTCTCTGTATGACTACATTGAGAAAAGCTATGTTAATGTTTGTCGAAAATCTGTTATCTAATTGTGATAGGGGCGCCTGGGTGGCTGAGTCAGTTGAGCCCGGACTTCAGGCTCAGGTCATGATCTTCTGGTCCATAGGTTCTAGCCCCACATAGGGCTCTGTGCTGACAGTTCAGAGCCTGGAGGCTACTTTGGATTCTGTGTCCCTCTCCCTCTCTGCCCCTCCCCCGCTCACACTCTGCCTGTCTCTCTCTCTCTCAAAAATAAAATTAAAAAATATTTTGATTATTTCCCAGTAATCATCATTTAATATGCTGATGCAAATAACTGAAAAAGCTTTTTAAATTTTTAATGCTTTTTTATTTATTTCTGAGAGAGAGAGACAGCATGAGCAGGGGAGGGTCAGAGAGAGAGGGAGACACAGAATCTGAAGCAGGGCTCCAGGCTCTGAGCTAGCTGTCAGCACAGAGCTCGACGCTGGGCTCGAACCCATGAACCGTGAGANTGAAAGTCTTTATTTTGCCTTGGTGCCATAAAAAAATCTCTGCATTTAAAGGAATACATACCCTTACACTTGAGAAAATAGAAAGCCTTACACAAAAGAAAATATAAAACCAGAATGAGCCAAAGCATTTTTAAAATTGAGTGGCTAATTCTCAATTTGGCTTTCATGTGAAAAATAGGTTTTGCCAAAGACAATGACTATATTTGGATGACTTAAATATAATCACTAGAAAGTATACATGTTGAGAGATGTTATATTTTGTCTTTCTTTAATATAAAAATACTGTAGAATGTGCTCTACTAAGTGACTAAAGAAGGAAATATAATTGGATTAAACAAAGAGTATCGTCTATTATTATCATATATTAATATACTTCACATTATATATTTTATTTCCTGCTTTATTATATCATAGTAAAAATGAACTTATTCTCTGATACTTGACTACTATGTGATTCACATTGTTGAAAATAGTATCTGTCTCAATTGCCCAAATAAGTCCATTTTTTCCTTCTCAATGTTTTCCCCATGCAATCTATTGATGGACAGAGATGTGTTGTTTCTTTATCTTACATTTCCATCTCCTCCACTAATATCATGTTCTTTCTTGTCTAGAGATGCATTTTTATAGTGCTTCTCTGGCAGACAGGCTCAACAGCTGCACATTGATTTCACAAAAATAAGAGTTTTAGATGATTTTTCATGAAGTTATTATAGGATATATGTACCCCAGTTTTATTTCAAGGTGGGGCTAGGGATATAGAAAAGAATGGTATAGTAACTGAAATGCTTTCCTTTCAAGCATTTCTCAAAGGATCTGTGGAAAATCCTTCTTTTCTCATAATCATGTGTGAATGAAACTCTTCAAAGAAATGTAATGTTTCATAGAATCAAAATTTCTCTCGATAGTTTTGTGCTAGGTGAGAAGCACTGAATATTTCATCAATATTGTGGATATTTGATATCATAACCAATTTTGAAAAACATGACTTGAAAAGGCAAATAACCTCTAAGTGCTTTTCTCAAATTATTTTGATGTTGTGCATATAAGACAAATAGCACTCAATACTGTCCTACAACAACAATTGCAATCTGTTTAGGTTTTATTCACAAGACTCTTTCACTTTGTATTAATGATTTGAAAATCAGTATTTCTAGGCCAAATATTTACATCAAAGTTTGTCCTAATATTCTTATGCCTATAGGATGGATATATTTGCTTGTTTGTTTGTTTGTTTGTTTCATTAAATTCAACATACTGCCGTTAATACATTAATTTATTTATTACCCAGTACTTTGTGAAAATTTACCTATGAGTAAGACATTATTCAGGCATTTCAACAAGTAACAAGATGACTACACCACCACCACCACCACCAGGGCACTCTTGACACGTAGACTCTAGATCTATCTATAACAAAAGGAAATATATATGAGGATGGCACTGCTGACCTGACACTGAAGTTGTCCCCAAGGATATTTCATTATTTTTTATATTCTCTTAGATTTGAGTATTAATTTCCTTCTGTGGTTTTTGTGTATATTTCTAATATTTCGAGTGTATATGTTCTCTCTCTCTCCCTCCCTCCCTGTCTTACACACACACACACACATACACACACAGGCCTTGCAATCTTTTTAAAAAACATTTATTTATTTTGAGAGGCCAAGTGCAAATAGGGGAGGGGCAAAGAAAGAGGGAGAGAGAATCCAAAGCAGCCTCCATGCTCAGCACAGAGCCCTATGAGGGGCTTCATCTCACATACTGTGAGATTACCTGAGACAAAACAGAGTCAAACACCTGATTGACTAAGCTACACTGACACTTCTCTTTTTAGTTCTTTACTCATTTTTGGCAGGAGATGAGTTGATTTTTTTTTTATAACTTCTATTGTTGAAAGTCTATTTTTTATATTGTTTCTAATTTTGTACATCATTCACACTATTTTAGTAAAATGATTTCAAAACTACATTTTTGTTTCTTTTTCCCAGTTGCTTATTTCTCTTAAAAGTTTTCTTGCTGGTTGTTAATTTTATTCTATTCTCTAATGTTACTATGTTTCAATAACTTAAATGAGATAATTTCCCTCTTAAGTTATTCCCTTAGCTACCTTGTCAGGTTTCATTCTTCTGGGCATGAAAACATTTGAGACTTTTTTTAAGCATGTATTTTCATAGTTTGAAAAGAGCCCTTTCTCTCTCTCTCTCTCTCTTTTTCTTACACACAACACTTGTGCAATTATACTAAGCTTATTTGTATTGTTTGTTTTTCATTACAAATAAATCTTGGAGATTTTTCCACATCAGCATTTATTCATATGGCTCTATTTTTTTAAGCAACATTGTTTTTCATTGTAAGCAGTGCTACAACAAATTATCTTTCTTCCACCCATTATTTTGACATTTTTGTTACTACTGAAAACAAAGAAATAAAATTGTGTATGTTCGTGAATACAAATGGAATTATATACATTGAGTAAATTACTAGCAGTGAAATTGCCAAATTATCCTATAATATGTTTCATCAGGTTCTCCAGAAATGTGGGGATGCCTGTCTCCAAATTCTCATAGGCACCAAGCATTATTAAGCTTTTAAATTTGCAACTGTATGGTCAGTAAAAAATAGAACTTCATTATTGTTTGGATTTTGAAATGTGTTAATTAAAAATAGGGTTTAGTATTTAAATGTTTTATGGATTTTCTACTTTTTTCTGCAAATTATCTATGTATAAAATTTGTCTTTTAAAGTAATTTTATTTTTCAGAAAATGTATGGAGAAAAAATGCATACTTGATGTCTATGCCTAATTACTTCTCTGTTATACTTTTTTTTTAACATAATAGGTATTAAAATAAATCTCTATATTAATTCTCCATTGCCATTTTGTTTACCATGTTTTTAGACTGTCAATATTATTTAGCTTTAGACTTTCAAAAATGCAGAGACCTTAGTAACTAACTGAAAAATAGGAAGTCAGAAGGAACAATGATTTTAAATTGCATATTATCACAAAGATAAGATTTTATTGTATTTTACAAATACTCATCACAAACCCATTTGTTTTAATGGCAATATAATTTCAGTAAGCAACTTCCATGCCTTAAGAATTAAGTATTTTATTTATGACCTTTTTTCTTTTTAAAAAAAAATTTTTTTTAATGTTTTATTTATTTCTAGGAGAGAGAGAGAGAGAGAGAGAGAGAGAGAGAGAGTAAGGAGGGGAGGGTCAGAGAGAGAGGGAGTCACAGACTGAAGCATGCTCCAGGCTCTGAGCTGGCAGTCAGCACAGAGCCCGACGCGAGGCTCGAACCCACGAACCGCGAGATCATGACCTAAGCGAAAGTCGGACGCTTAACCGACTAAGCCACCCAGGCTCCCCTATGACCTTTTTTCATCAGCCTTTTGATAAACAAGTTTTTCTGTGGCAGGTCATACCTGTCACATGTATACCATACATACCATGGATGTACATATTAAATTATGAGATGGCATGTCATAGACAAAGTAGTTTACCAAAAAGCTGTTACAGACATTCTAGTCAGCAGGAGCTTTTCCATTAAAAATATCCATTTGGATAGGTAGAACATTGGAAAGTGGAAGATTTGACATTTTTCAAACAGTCACATATTTACATATCTGTCCTTTACACACAGATATTTACATATCTGTCCTTAGCTATCCTTAGGCCTGGACTATGCTTCCTGATCACTTGAAAAAATTTACAGTGATTTCTTCATCACACAAAAACTTATGAGTCTATGAATATAGAACAGAAATGCTGCCAAAATAATTTCAGTTTTCTTCTTTCATTCTCATTGCAAATTGATGGATTTGTGGAATGCTTTGAGAATGCATGAGCAGGTAGAAACCATCCCTAATGGATATTTCTCACAATAAAGGATGAAAGGGTATCACTCTATCAGTGAACACAATCATAGATACAGTAGCTCAGCAAAAAATGTCAATGCTAAAGATACCTTTTGTTAAGCTGTGGGGAAAGCCAAACTATTTTGGAAACCAATCCATAGATGAAAATTGAACCAAAACTTTACACTTTCTATAGACTACAGATCAAAATAAATGATATTTTTATAAATTAATTTGTTTATATCTAAAATTAAACCTTTAGAACATAATTTGCAATATTATCTGTTACCTATAATGTATAACAATGCAAGTGTGATGTTTTTCTTCATCGATAATATAAATTAATGATGATTTTATATGGCTATATTATGAACTTGTTAATATACAAGGCAAGTTTTTTGGGGTTTTTTTGGTTTTTTGTTTTGTTTTGTTTTGGTTTTTTAGTTTTGTTTTGTTCTTTACGTTTGGTGACTGAAGTTGCTTTTTTATAAATATATGCATCATTGCTATTTTAACCCCCCTAGTATTTTAAAGATATATTAAATTCAAGTTATAAATATTTGTTTTACTTGGAGATTGTCCTTTTCTCATATTAAATATAGATTTAATTCATCTCAAGAAAAATAATATAAGATAGAAAACTTTAAGAGGATCAGCCAAAGACATCTATTTAATCATTAGAATCTAGTTAATTACACATTTGGTGACTGCAAAAGTCAGACAGGGTACTATACATCAGAACACGAATTGAGAAAAGCATGACCCTTTACCCTTAAGAACTTGTGAGGTTTGAAGAGATAAGCACATACATTTTGACTACACTCCACATGTAATCAAGGATAAGTAGATATCTATAAAAACTGTCATGTGAAACCAAAGAAGACTGTGTTTCACTTTGCTTTACACAAAGTTGATGATGATTTCAAGGAGGAGGTAATGCTTGATTTAGTGTGTGGACAAAGATTTTTCAGGCAAATAGAGAAATGAGACATGGGATGGCAAATCCACTGATTTCATGGAACTACTCTCTTCTCAATTTCCCTGGTAGACACTTCCTCACCCTTCACATCAGTACAGGACTCCAGGCACAAATTATCATTAGAGCACAACTTACCCGCAAATATATGCTGGATTGTTTGTTCTGGAGTAAAATAGTGGCACATCAGCATGAAAGTTAATGTTGAGTTCAGAATTCTTCAATATATTCTCTAAGTCTGGAGGAAAGGTAAATGTGTCATATGATCATAAAGCATGCCTCATGTTACTTTGCAGCCTACTTGAAAAATAGAAGTCATGATGTCATGATCTAAGAAGTCATGATTTAGAGGTATAGGATAAAGGAGGGAAGGAACAGATGTGCATTTTATAACCATAATTTTGGTAGCAATTTGGATACTGAATTGGAGCGGGAAAAATCAGAAGAATGAAGTTAAAAGTTATCAGGAACTTCTCTGGTTGCAAGATGATGCAAACTAAACTGTTACTAGTTTTGGATAGACATTTCATACAGTTTGAAAGCTTGTGAATTGGCATATAATTTGGTAGGTCTGGTGTAGTAGCACACTGGAATTCTATAGCAAGAAGATAGGAATTGAATTCTGATTTTGATACCTACCAACTATTAACTACTCAGTATTATAATGTCTTCAAAACTCAATTTCTTCCTTCCTAAAAATGAAATAATGCTATTTTTTATTTTAGAGATTTATCCTAAGAATTTAATAAATAAAATAATAAGTGTCTGGAATTGAGCAGATTTTCAATATAAGTTTCTTGGAACAAGAAATGAGCAAAAGAGAGGGAAAGAGGCAACTATAGCTTTGAGGTTAGAGACAGACCATTAGAGCTTTATTTCTGATTATTTGTTATTTGCCCATTTATTGGCCTCACATTAACATCTTATTACACATCTCCTCCCATAGACTATACAAACATGCATCGAACAGCCATATAGTAAGTTCCAGAAATGCTAATGATGTATACTTCATCTACTCATTTTGCTGTGTTTCATTCTGAAAATGCTTTTTCTTTGGGAAATGTCTTCATTTTTGGCTCACATTTTCTTAGATCAAAAACTCTTTGGAGCCAACTGTTTAGATTTTGTACGTGTGTTTCCTTTGATTTTGCTTCTGCTTCTGCTAGACTTGGCAGCTGGAACTTATCCTTGAGATTTGGGTGGGAAGTTCTCTATTTTGAAGTACCATTTGGTAAATTGATCTTTTCTTCACATATGGCCAAAGCAGTTGAGTTGGAGATTAAGAGGTAGCCATTTCTGAACTGCTTCCTTTTAGAGCTGGATTGAGCTGGATTAGGTTTTAAGCCTTTCATCTACTTCTCCTGTTAAATTCTATCAAAAGAAGCTATTAGTGAGGGACTAGAATTTACAATAGCATTACTTTATTAGCTTTGATATACAATCAAGGGCATGGTGTAGAAAAGAGGGAGGATAAGTCAGTACTGGGGCAATGAGAAGAGAAAGAACAGGATATCCAGACATTTACTTTTATTATTAAGGATAGTTGCTGAAAAAATAAATATCATATAGTAACTACTTTCCAAAAGTAATTATTTTTTTCTCATAAAGGAAATTCCTCATAAAAAAGCAAAAAGACATTTTTTGGACCATGACAAAGAGGCTTAAAATGAATGATAACATATTATGTTGTCATACACAGACACACAATAGCATGCATATTTGCAGAAGAGTTTTGGGTATGATGGTTATACATGCTTTCTTTCCCTTCTCCTGTGTCATCTCTGGCAGCTGTTTTATACTAGGGATGTCCCTCACTTTCAGTTTTCAGGAGATAGGTTTCAAATGTTTATCTTGACTTCTTTCAAATAATGTTTATTTTAGGTCAAATTTCTTTTAATTTAGAGTTAAGATCCTCAGCATCTAATTTTAATGGAAATTTCTCTCAAACCTACCAATGCTTTTCATTTATTCACTATAAAAATGATGTAATGCTTAATGTATCCAATCATGTAGTTTTGTTCCTTTATAAATCAAACATGCAAACACAATGAATAAATAAGCAGTCAGTTGGTAGATTCATGGCAATGAAAGGGGTGTAGAACATTTGTTCAGCTTGACAAGTACAAACATTTCTCTACTGATGATTTATATAAATGTCCAAGGTGTATTCATTTTACTGAGAGAAAAAAATTGCAGAAACCATAAAGTGCAAGGGAAAGTGTGTGTTATTGGAAGGTCTGATATTATATATAAGTTATAACATGAATATTTCAGAGTGACTTTGATAGTCCTACAACTGTAGTTCCTCAAAAAGAGAACCTAGAATAGTCTCTGTGATTATTTAAATACAAGTCCAACCCAAGGTTGCAATATATTATTTTTATAGTTTTCTGGTACTAGAGAGTTTAAGTAGAAATATTTCTAAGCCCATCAAATTTCTAAAACCACAATATAAAGCTTACAAAGATCTATGATACGAGAGGAATACATATGCAATCCAGTATCTTTGATCAAATTTAGGGAAGAAGAAAATTATACTTCCAATTCGAAAGCTGCTGAGAGGAAGTATCTCAATTTCTTCAATAAAAGTGCTGAAGGCACTGAAGACAAAAATATTTTCTAACTATCAAATATGTTACAGCTATAATTTGTATTATTAATAGAATGATTGGTTCCTGAAAAACTGGGAATGACAAGATTCCTGTTTCACATAAAAACAAAGAATAATGTGTTTTGCACATGTCAACTTGGGTTCTCTGGAAAGCACAACCCGAGACAAAAGTTTAGAAATACTATAGCAGTACCCAGAATTGAGGGGGAGGAGAGTGAAACAAGAAAGAAGGATAATAAACAAAGTTGTATGAGTTGGCCATACTGAGGACCACTGGTGCTGATTTATTTTAGATCATTATAAGGAATCTTACAGTAAGTCTTACAGTTTTCTGCCCTGGAAGCAATAAATGGGAGTTTTTATCTATTGGCTTCAATCCCTCAAAAGTCACCTGTTACCCCAAAGACCTTAAATCTCCAATACTTTTGGATTGTTCCTACCCCTTCTCTTTTAGGGCAATCTAGGTTTGTCTGTGGCTCTAGCAGTTTGGAGTTGTGGGAATTAAGTATAATTTCCTCACACTTCCTTTTCTCAATTTTTTTTTTTTTTGCCTTACTTCTCTAGTCATGGGACAGGGGGAAGCATAAGAAAAAGTTATGTCTACTCATTTAATTGAATAAGGTTTTAATCCCCTCCTTGGTTGACTCATGTCTTAGGGCTAGATGCAGCAGAAAATGGCTCATTCCTATACAAACCCCTAGAATTTGATTCTTTCTTATGTTACCTGGAAATCCCTTTCATTTGACCCATGGCTTTCAGCCTGTACACAACAGCTTTGTACAGTCCACACATCCATACTAACATTGTTTGGACAAGATGAAAATCCCTGATCGGACAAGATGAAAATCCCTGATCTCATGTACTTTCTTCAGTCCTTGAACTTTATTTAAGACCCATCATTTTTATCACTGTCAGGCCCTGAGAAGTGCTGGGGTTGGGGTACCTGGGTTATTCAGATGGTGAAGCCTCCAACTCTTAATTTTGGCTCATGTCATGATCTCTCATGGTCGATCATTATTTCTCAAGGTCGGTGGTGGGATCGAGCCAAGCGTGTCATGTGGCTCTCTGCTAAGTGTGGAGCCTGTTTAGGATTCTCTCTCTCCCTCTGCCCCTCCCCCACTCATTCTCTCTCTCTCTCTCTCTTCTCTGTCTGTCTTTCTCTCAAAAGAAAAAAAAAAGAATAAGTAATGTACATTAAAAAAAGAGGAGGAAGTACAGGAATCAGTGTAGCATTTTTGCCTTTTCTGTATGTGGAGGTTCTCAATCATATGTCTTGCCAAGATTTAAAGAATTAGTGAAATGGATGATGGGTTAGGCTACACAGATCACCCTCAAGACTGAAGAACTTATTTCTGCAACTGCTGAGGTTGTTACTGGAAAGTGCTCAGCCGTCTTAGGAATTTTCTGGTTAAATGCTTTGCCCAGAGTTACACCTGCCCCCAGGTGCAGCCTACATTCAGTAACTTCACATAGTGCAGGTATAAAGGTATGGCCCTTCAAATTAATTTAGGTCTCCTCTGAAGAGCCTTCCAAATCTAGAGCTTTCTGTAGGGTCAGTTGGGTTCTTCACTGTAACTATCTTGTACCACAAATCAACGTCTCTCTCTATGCATTCTTAATTCCTTGCCCTTATTTCCATAAATGTTGATTTCAGTTGTGCTTCCTAATAAACATCCTTTTATTCTGCAAAACTTGACTTGAGGAAGATGGCAAACACTCCTCCACTCTAGAGCGTAGGAAATATCCTTTTCCCAGAACACTGTACTACCACAAAGAGACAACCTTCTCTTTGGCATGCTGGTAGAGGCAGGCTAGTGAACTTAGTGCCAGTTTTGTAGGTCTTAAGAAGTCTCTCGGAGTGGGGATTGTTTGTCATTTCTAGGGCTCTCTGAACATAGAATGGGGGTTGGGGTAATTTCCTTCTTTTATCCTCAAGAAAAGCTATTGTGTTAGTTCCCTTTAGCAGAACAATAGGAAAACTCTCAATATCTGGTTACCTTTGGTTTATTTTTCTCTTCATTATGAGGGCACCAGCTCTTCAATGCAAGTTGATTTGTTTTTCTTTTTCAGGACAGCAAAAAAAAATTACTTTCATTACAATTATGACACTACAACAGCCAATTAAAATGAGCATAAGTTACCTAATGCATGATTTAAAAAATGTTCAACACGTATTAACATTTAAGTGTTTGTGTATTTAATAGTAATCACTGGCAACACAATCGAATATGTCTTAACTTTTGCTAAGCTTAAAAACTAAATCAGTTTCTCCTATTTTTCTTCAATAAGCACATAAAAATACACTCTTTCTTATGTGATCTTTCAGATTTTCATTATGACATGTTACTACTCCTTTGCTTGTACATTTAATATTATACTGCTTTGTCTTCATTTACCCTTCAGTTACTGAGGTGAAAATTCTGACCCAGAGCATACTAATTACTTGGCTTATTAGCTTCACATTATATCAGTAATGGGGTGATAGTCAGCATAATTACTATGACTTGAAAAATTATGCTTTGCTTTAATATCATGAACTCTGAGATGTTCTCTATTTTTTACAACTATTCTAAGGTTGTTAAACAGAATTTTTATATGTTTAACTTTTAAGAGAACGATATTTCAGAATATTTTCCTTTTGAAGTTCCCTTTTAACATTAGAATAAACTCTGTGTAGAATAACAAAAATAATTCAACCGGAATTTCAATAACATCTTTTATCTTTTAAACTCTATGCTTGTTTTGTGTTGATTTTCTCATTTAATAGATGATTGTATTAAATTGAGTGATTTCTTAGGTTGTTCATGTAGCCAATTTATTTTAGAAAATAATTCCCAATTCTTGCATGTTAAAAGGCATATGTAATGCAACATGAAAGTGATCAAGTTGGAACATACAACAATTCATTTCTAGCACTGATCCATCATATGGCTAGTTTGTGTCCATCAGCAATCCTCCACATGTGCCCTTCCTAAAGCTGCATGCTTACTTATTTGAAGGGGATGAGACACAGGGCAGAAGTAACCATTCTTATCTTGTTAGAAACACCAACCCCATTTCTCTGTTTTAGGGATGATGAACCATAAACAGTCAGAAATTCAGTGAAAATAAGTAACTGCCTATATTCTGTTAGATTCTTATAATGTTTATTAGCTTTTTAAATAAAACATTGAGAAAAACCCAGGGATTATATTTTTCTAATTAGCTACTATCCCTGAACCTCACTAGGAAAGGTTATAGTTTTTGTTCATTAGAACAGGGTTTCACTGTATTGTTATAGTGACTCGTGTAAGCCACTCATGCATACATTTACTTTTACTGTTTAATATAATTAATATATTAGGTAACAATAAATCTGAAAGCTGTAACTGAATTGATCAAATGAAGAGCAAGAGAGGGGGTAAATTTTAATTTGGTAAAAGAAGCAAGTATTTCATATTTAAATATAAATAAAATTGCCAGGATTAATTAAATTAATTAAATGAATACTTATCACATGTCCATTTTGTGCAAGGCATTATTTTAGGTGTTGGAGAGATAGCATAAAGACAAAAAAAAAACAAAAACAAATAAAACAAATAAGATCCTGTTAATATGGAGATTCCTTTACAATTTGGGAGTAGGAAAAGTATGGTGTGTGTGTGTGTGTGTGTGTGTGTGTGTGTGTGTGTGTGTGTAGTCAAAGATGTACATAGAAATTTGGGAAGTGGAAAGTGATACTTGGAAGAGGAGTTGCTCTTCTAAAATAGGATCACTTAGGCAGGACTTACTCAGAAGCAATTACTGCTTAACCACTTCAAAATTCATTGGTTTAAAACAGCAATTATTATGGCTCATGAGAGTTTGGGCCAGGCAGGTAATTGTGTAGATCTGAACCACAGTCAGTTGTTCTTGGCTAGATTCACTCATGCCTCCACACTCACATGGTGGGCTGCCTCCTTCACATATCTAGATACTTTCAGGTTCTTTACTGGGTTGACAAAAATGCCTGGACCACGTATATATCATCTCAAAAGTTAACTCAAAATTGTTCCCTTGGAAGCTCGCAAAGTTTCAAAAATATGAGCAAATGCATGTGAGGTCTTGTGAAGTGCAGGATTGAAAATATCACAGAGCTGTTCCAAGAGCATTCTGTTGGTTGAAGCAAATCACAAGCCCAACTCAGATTTAAGAGGTGGGGAAGTAGATTTCCCTACTCAGTGAAGGGCCTGCAAAGAACTATTGTTCAGTGGCATGGATAGAGTCAGGGAAGAACTCATGGCCATTTTCTTTCAATCTATCACTTATGAGATTAGAGAAAAATCTGGAAGGATTAAGAATATAACCAGATCATAGACTTCTGGCTAATAAACAAAAATATAAAATTAATAGGTCACTACTTTCTGAGGGTAAGTCAATATATTTCTCAAATCAAAACTGGAAAAAATATGTCTTAGGCAACATGTTTAACAATTTCAAAGTGAATTGGAAGAGAAGGCTTAAATAGGGCATTTTTCTGTACTCAGGTATTCATTTAAAATTATTCAGTGTATTTCTACTATAGATCAAGAATTCTTCCAGGCAACAGGGAATGTTCTCATATGGCAGAGAACTTTATTTACCTAATCCTTACTGTTGTTCAGGACTTCCTCTTTTCATCCATGTGGATCTCCAATGCCTCCTATCCAGAAGCTTGTCTGATTTTAATATAAAAAAAGAGACAACAAACAATAAAAAATATGTTAAATGTCATACTAGAAGAAATATAATACACAAAGGAATAGGCGATTAATCTAGTGAGGAGAGTCAAGAAAAATATCCAGAAGAAAGTATTGAGCTAAGTCCTGAGGATGAATAAAGGTTGGCAAAGTAGAGATAAGGGAACAGAAACTCACTGTCCACTAGGAACTAAAAATAACCTAATAGGCCCAGAGGTCTTGAAGACAGGGACAATGTGCCAGGAAAGTTAGTAGTCTCACACTTGTGTGTTTGTCTTTAAATGAATGTTGCTCATTTAAAGGCCATCAGTATTTTAGGCCTTAAGCTTTAGTAAATATGACCATTAGGAAATTTTTTCTTTGGCATGTCATTATGACTTATGTTAGCTTTAACAATCACTGGCTACAGAGAAATTAGCAAATAAAGGCTTGGGGGAAGAGGCAAATGGCTGCCATGGAAACCTTGGTAAACACAGTCATGGGAGCCTCATTATGTGGACCCCAACAGAAGACCTTAAGCCATGTGCTTCTTCTTGAAATTTCAATTGAGGGAGAAACAGAGGGGGCAGGGGGAAACACCCTCAGAGAGACTTTTAGATCCGGTGAAACCACACTATGGAATGGAAGACATTTTAAAAACAATATTTCCTATTTTCACTGAGATGTTCAGCCAAGTCTGCAAGCCACATCTTTAAAGGTCAAAAACACCTGAGATCCACTTGAGCTGTGGAAGACTAAGACTATTCTGGAATTAAAATGTTAGTTCAACATGTAACTAGTTGTGCTAGATTAGCAGTACACTTATATTTCTATTAATGTTTTAAACTTTATTTGGGTCACTTAGGGCAACTTTAGCCATGTGGTGAGAAATTGACTCAGGATTTGTTAATTTTAGAAGCCATGATCATTAGTTTTTATGTCAGAGCTGCATGCACAGAAGAATTTTTAAAAGGAAGTAAAAGCCTATATCCTTTTGTAAAAGTGTATTCCATTCATTTTTAAGAACTTTGGTAGAAAAATAAAACAAAAAAATTCCTAAATTACTGCAAATCCAAAAGCAGAGAAAGACATTTTATAGCCGTGTGCCTTAAATTTTCTTTCTCTGGGTATTACAGTTATTCAGAAAATTAAAGAAGAACTAAATCTTCTTGGGGGAAGAATGCTTCAGTGTTAAGTATCAGAAGTAATCATTAGCTAGAGAAAGTCAGAATTTTCCTTCTCAGAGAGGTTTAGATCTTAAAAGAGCTGTGAAGGAGAAAGATGAGATCTTGAGGGCATGGTGGATGAGTGCTAAAAGGAAATGGATATGCACCCAGAGCTATGTTCTTAAAGGTGGACAGTTGGACTGCTCCTGGATCAGAATTAGTGTCTGGGCCTAACACATAGAATGAAACAAAAATCAGAGAGCAGAATGAAGTGACTACAATGGAGGGAATGAAGATGAGCATTGTCTTAAAGTTGGGTAGAGTTCTTTGTCCAAGAACAATTAGGTAACAATCTCTAATTAGATCAGTAGAACTAAGTGGGTAATCATTGTATGGTCTTCCAACATTAGGTATCCATTTTAGCCCAAGAAGAAAGATGTTTTTGAGTCAGAAGGGCAGAGTTTACACATTGATTTCAAAATCTGGGGAGAGTTTACAGTTTTAGTCCCAAGTCTAAATGTTTCATTTTAATTCCTTTGATACACATAACAACCTATGAGATGGGTACTACTATCACGCTCCCTTAGTGAGAAATTTAGTAAGTTTCCCAAGTTCCCATTGCTTATAAAATGTCAGACCTGAAAGTTAAATTATGCCAATTAGGCACTAGAGCATATACTCCTACTTCACATTCTAGAGAAAGACTCTAAGCAGAAGTCTGCAGAACACTAATGTTTAAGAGATTCCAAATGGAAAGGACACGTGGTGACTTTTGATATATGCTGAAGAGACATCACACTAAAATCAATTCATGCAAATGCAAAAGGCAAGTATTACGTGCTCGAAATACATAGTCTTCCGATAACGAAATTTAACAAGGATCTTGTGATTAAATTCTTAGGCTTACGTAAAGTATTGAATAGATATCATAGTTCTTGTGTTAACTTCTCTACAGTTTTCTCTATGCCAGGGGTTTCCCAAGATAAAACAGTAAGACTGCATTATGTAATCAGCACGAGACTAAGACTGCTCATTGAGGTAGTTCTGGGTGTTTTAGAAACTGAATAAAAAGGTTGTTACATTGGAATTTTATTATAAAAATGAATTCTCATGTCCTACATTCTTATTGAGGAGGGGCATCTCATCTTTATATATGGGTATGATGCCAGGATTTTTTTCAGGAAAGGACTACATCTGCAAAACTACCAAGATTAAAATGAGTCCCAACATTTCACCATATAGAGTTTATTTTAGCCCAATATTTATAAAGGTGTTATAGCAAGTAAATCTACCATTGTTCGTCCATTTCTAAGCAACATTGCTTTTTGCTTATATGTGCTGTACAAACTTACACTGCATTTGTTTTAGAAGTGACCTGAAACCTAAAGCCCAATAAACATCCTTCCCCCCTTATAATATGCATTCTAACCTATCATGCCTGTCAAAGTAGTTGGCAGGTGCTATATAAATATTCAGATACATAGAATCTATGAATATTTATGTGCTAAAGTTGCATTTATTTTTACATACCTTATAAATAAATAGGCAAAGACCTGTAAAAGAGAACAATTTAGTCATGTCAGGTGGTCTATAAATAAATTCATCTATGTGTGTGATATGTATTCCAAATTAAAGAAGAATACTGAACATTTTTATGATGGAAAATTACATAATTAACTTTTTTAAAATTTCAGTCTAAACAGTTAACTTGGTTACCTGAACAAGAATGGCTATTTTAAAATTTGTCTCCACAAACTGATTACTGCTTGCATCTGTAAAAATGATTAGAAAAACTAAGTGCTTTGTTTAAATGTCTTTTTATGCATAAAACTTAACAGTAGCTAAGCAGATAACCAACTACATGGAGGTTAGAAGGGAAGGAATTCTGTGAGAACAACACTCATGTGCAAAGAAATGTGAATCATCATTCCTGAGCTCTGTATTCCTACATAAATGGACAGAATGATCATTATCAGCTCCTTTGCATAGAAGATGATGATGATGCCAGTTCACTAATGGGATCTCTGTGTGGGATAATGAACGTTGTTTAAAAGCTAACATACATTTTTTTAAAAAATTCAAATTTATTAATGTATAGTGTAGTCTTGCTTCGGGGATAGAACCCAGTGATGGATTCATGTCTTACATATAACACCCAGTGTTCATGCCAACAAATACCCTCCTTAATGCCCACTACCCATGTAACCCATTCCCCCAACCACATCCCCTCCAGCAACCCTCAGTTTGTTCTCTGTATTTAAGAGTCTCTTATGGTTTGCCTCCCTCTCTGTTTTTATCTTATTTTTCTTTCCCTTACTCATGTTTATCCATTGTGTTTGTCAAAGTCCACATATGATTGAAATCATATATTTGTCTTTCCCTGACTGACTTATTTTGCGTGGCATAATACCCTCTAGATCCATCCACATTGTTGCAAATGGCAAGATTTCATTCTTTTTCATTGTTGAAGACTATTCTATCATATATATATATATATATACATATATATACACACATATATTATATACATATAATATCTTATTTATCCATTCAATTGATGGACATTTGAGCTCTCCTCACACCTGTCAGAATGGCTAAAATTAACAACTCAGGAAACAACAGATATTAGCAGGGATGCAGAGAAAGGGGAATATTTTTGCACTGTTGGTGTGAATACAAACTGGTGCAGCCAGTCGAGAAAACATTATGGAGCTTCCTCAAAGAGTTAAAAATAGAACTACCCTGTAACCAGCAATTGCACTAACATACTTTTAAAAAAATAGTGTTTATTTGAGAGAGAGAGACAGACAGACAGTGTGAGCAGGGGCGGGGGAGGGGCAGAAAGAGAGGGAGAGGCAGAATCTGAAGAAGGCTCCAGATTCTCTGCTGTCAGTACAGAGCCCAATGTAGGGCAGGAACTCATGAACTGTGAGGTCATGACCTGAGCCAAAGTCATACACTTAACAGACTGAGCCACCCACGTGCTCCGTACTAACATACTTTTTAATAAGAAAATTTAACTTCACTGTTGCCAGGGTCTAAGCCCTCTGTTTATTACGATATTTAAGGACTTTGGATTTCTATTGTAAAAGAAGACAACGATCAATCTGATTTCAGTAACCTGGGAGCTTTTATTTTCCTTATGAGGTCAGAGTATCAAATGGGAAATCAGCAAAATAACTCTTCGATTCTGACTCAGAGGTGCCTATTTCCAATGAAGACTCATGTAGGCCATGAGAAATTCCTCTACACTTTCTTCTACACCATATAGTTCGGTTTTTATCTGCCTCCAGTTATACCTGAGTTCACAGTACCCACATCATATACTGTGGATGCGGCTTATGAGGAGCGAATAATAGGCAATGACAGAATACTGCCAAATGCTGACAATCTCAACATTAACATATGTATCATTCTTCCAAGAAGTTCCTTCCTGCAACTTTCTGGATATCCTTTGTATCTTATAGCAGCTACTTTATAAACTCTACCAGATTTCATTGGATATTCCAGCAAGTGTTTCCTCCCTATGTGACAAGCATTAATATATTTTCAAATTATACACAAAATAATATAGGTGTTATTTAATATTTAATGACAGAGTAGTTGTAGTTATGAACATTTATTATGAAATTATATTCAGGCAGGAACTTCAGGCAGGAATTTCCAGTTCATGATGTTTTAAGAGAACAGCTCTTAATTTTGGTGAAACTCACACTAACCCTAGAGACCCTGAACACAATTTTCATCACCTACAAGCCATCTAAATTAAATGTAATTTGGGAGAATTTCAACTTTTATTTTCCCAGGAAAATGATCTACAAACTTCAATAGATTTGCAAAGGGTATGTGAACTACCAAACTTAAGAAATACTAAATAAGATGTTCACAACTACATGAACAAATTTGGAACATTAATCTAAAGGCTATTGGCATAAATTTTATACTCAACCCAAAATACTTTTTATTGTCTATCTTGCTGCATGTGGTTTAGAATTTGATCAACAGGAAATTATTTCAGATAAATCCAGGAGATAAACTTTTTACCACAACTAGTAGAATGCCTGCTCAAAACGTTTTAACTTGATGATTACACAACAATTCATGATAGAAAGTAAGAAAGCTGTATTTATTGTTGTCATTGCTTATCTTTTACTGTAGGAAATCATTTTATAAAAGGAGATGAGGTGCCTTGGTTAAGAATTTGATGTATTGTATTGCCTAGCTAGTGCCAACACGGCTTTAAAGGGAACTACAATTCTGAGTATGAAATCACTAACTTAAATTGAACTTTCTGAAGAGTCAGTCTGTTCATTGGAAGCTGTTTATTTCCCATGACTTAAATGGTCTTCTTATGGACAATAAACCACAGAATGTGAATAGTTTCCATGAAATGTTTGAGAGGGTCACTGAAACTGTGTAAGAGATAAATGCATTAACTTAAGAAAATGCTTCATTTAGTCCTTGAGAAATCTGCAACTTTTGAAAGTACACATGTCACTTTAGAGCTTAGAGTTATAGAAGCTTTTGTTTGGCAGATCTAACAGACCAGTTTATTGCAAGTAGTGTTTACTTTTATTTTTAGCAATAGGAAAGTCAGGACAAGCTTTTAAGGATGCTTGAGTTGTAAAATCATGTCCTATTCAGTCTGGCTTATAAGGTCAAATCAAAGTTAGTGTTTACTCTTTGCTTGAAATGTTATATATTTATAAATATAAAATTGCTTAAAGTGTCTGTTATGTATTAATTATGGATTATGCTCCAAAATGTATTTTGAATTTTGAAAAATGTTTTATTCAAACATGGAAACTTTCAGATCCATCAAGGTGATCTGATCAAGTATAAATTAGTATGGTAACCTTTTAACTGTATTCTTAGGATTCTTATGTGCTAAAATGTCTTATGCAGAAATAATATTCCCATATAAACAAAGGTTTGAGATAAACCAGGGTAAACAAAGTTAAATGGATTTTTCAGAGGCTTTAAAATTATTTTATATATTATGTGTAGCATATTTAATACATGATACATATCATGTGCTATCCACATACATGTATGATGATATATGTGTTATATATATTCAAGCAAGAACTTCTAACAATGTAAGAACAATTTCCAATATCTCTTTTTTAGAGAATACTCCCTGATTTTGATGACAAAGATGCTAACACTTGAAGTCGTGAGCACAGTTTCCAGGACCTATGACCCTACTAAATTAAGTGTTTTTTGTTTTGGGAGATTTCAGTATTCATTTTTCTGGGAAAATGATCCAGAAACTTCAAATTTCTAATTAAGGTACTTCTTTCACAGAGCACTTATTAGTAGCATCTCTTGGGACCAGGTACCTTTTAGACTTTACTTGGGAACTCTCACTTGCACCCACAAATGTATTTTTGACAATTTTGTTGTTGTTAGATGCAGGAAGTGATCACTTAGAAGTATGCAGATCGACATCAAATAATTGCTATAGCCCATTACCTCCTTATAATCTACCTGCTGAGGTGCAGAATAGTAACATAGTTAGGAAAGCTAATATGACTTGATTCAATTTAAGGGAAGCCCAGCTAAAAAGGAATTTCAAAATTACAATTATTTTGTGAGACAATCAATACAAGTGAAAATTATTAATCAAATGAGTAGATGAGGAGGAATATCTTTTGGTAACACAGCAATAATATTGCAAAAGTTATTGAGTTATTTGAGTGGTCAATTGGACCTAGCAGAGAATTAAGGAAACATGTCTAGGGAAAAAAATGATGAGAAACAAATGTGTGTTGTGTATAAATGTGTCTTTTTATTATCATTTTAAGAAATAGAGTGTGATAGCTTATATGTAAATGTATGGTGACAATCTCTTTGTGACTGAGTCATTATTTTTGATCAAAATCTAATAATCATTGAGTTTTTACTGTTTACGTAGTCAACAATAAATGTGGTAAAGATGTATACATCATTAGCCTAAGTAGATTTTAAATAGATAACTCCCTGTCTCAGACACAGTAATACACAATAGCGTTTCTTACTTTCACAAATGAAAAAGAGATATATAAAATTAGTGACAGATGCAAAATTATATACATACTACTTTGTTAGGAATCTTAATTGTATTCTGGAAATTAAACATTACTTTTTTAAAAACAATTTTTTATACTTTATTTTTGAGACAGAGAGAGACAGAACATGAGCGGGGTAGAGGCAGAGAGAGAGAGATACAGAATCTGAAACAGGCTCCAGGCCCTGAGATGCCAGCACAGAACCTGATGTGGGGCTCGAACCCACAAATTGTGAGATCGTGACCTGCGTGGAAGTTGGATGCTTAACCGACTGAGACACCCAGGCGCCCCATAAACACTACTTTTTAATTACATCAAAATACCTCTTTTAAATAGTTAAACACTTAGAAAGTAGTTCTGAGATTTCCATGTTAATTTTAACTCAACTAAGACCATGCACTAAAATACTATTCAATTTTTTTTTTGATAGGTTGGATTGCCACTTCAGATTTGAGATATAATTCAGACTGAACACAATAGCCAACAATAATAAAAGTCATTGAAATTTTAATGTTGACTTGAGAGTTTGAGGTGGTAGCTTATCTCTGTACATCCAGGATCTTTGAACCAAATCCATGCAATGAAAATACATCAGAATGTTCTTAGGGAGCATAAAAGCACCAATTCAAAGGGAATAAGACTGATAAAGATGACTTATGGCTCAAATTAATGGAAAAAAGCAGACTTGTTTTTTAAAAGTAGTGAAATCCATTCCTGAATTCATACTGTTCACTGTAAAAATAAATAAAACCACTTTAAGTGTCATCTCTATGTTGTTAGGTTTCCATTAGTCTTTAATTTGATAAAAAGCTTCCTAGCAAAAACAATGTAGATTGTAATGCAGCAAGAACTTTCAAATGCCAATATTTACATTTAATAAGGTGCCATATATACACTTTGATCTTTCAAAAAATGCTTATTTTATTTTAATACTAGTGTAGTTAACATGTAGTGTTGTATTAGTTTCAGGTGTACAATATAGTGATTTGACAATTCTGTACATTACTCAGTGCTCATCATGATAACTGTACTCTTAATCCACTCAGTTTGTCTCTTTTTAAAATTAAAAAAAATTAATGTTTAATCTTTTTTTGAAAGAGGGAGAGACAGAAAGAGAGGGAAACACAGAATCTGAAGCAGGTGCCAGACTTTGAGCTGTCAGCACAGAGTGTGACGTGGGGCTCGAACTCATGATCTTTGAGGTCGTGACCTGAGCAAGATGCTTAACTGACTGAGCCACCCAGGTGCCCCACTTTGATCCTCTTTTAAATTTCAGTTTTTAATTATAGTATTTTGAATATTAAAATGTTTGTTAAAAGTTTAAAACTTCATATGAATAAATACTTAGGAATTACTTAAAACTAAATTACTTTTTAATAATTTGTGAAAGATATGATATAAATAAAATTATTTATTAAATATATTGTTTAAACTCTACCAAACATCCAAGTGGTACATTTCTCATTCCTGATGAACTTTTTTTAAATAAGAAAATTTATCCCTAGAATAAAGTTGATTATTATTATAACAGACCGGACTTAAAGTAAATGCCATTACAAAAGATTAATATTTTATATTGAAATTGTATTTGTAACCTTATTAATACCATAGGCAAGTTATGGGAAAACCATAAGATTCAGTCAATGAAGAAGCTGAAAATTACAGAAATTGTGTTTCCCTTTGAGTTAACTCATAAAACAATCTGTGATAAAATCATTCAAATTCCTCTTGAAAGAGAAAGAGTAACTGAAGTGGAAGAAAAGTCTATGTTAACATATACCAATAATGTGTTGATCACAAATGTAAATCTATAAACAACAAGCAATTGGGGAAAAAAATCCTTAGACATTTGACAGTGCTTGTTTGACTTTTATATCAGTTAAAAGAAACTTAGGGGCACGTAGGTGCCTCAGTCGGTTGTGTCTGATTTCAACTCAGGTCATCATTTTAGGGTTTGTGAGTTCAAGCCCTGCACTGGGTTCGCTGTTGTCAGTGCAGAGCCAGCTTCACATCCTCTGTCCTCCTCTCTCTCTGTACCTCCCCTGCTTGCTCTCTCTCTCCCTCTCTCAAAAACAAATCAACCTTTTTTTTAAGGAAACAAATTTGGGGCACCTGGGTGGCTCAGTCAGTTGAGTGTCCGACTTCAGCTTAGGTCAGGATCCCATGGTTCATGAGTTTGAGCCCCACATGGTACTCTGTGTTGACAGAGCCTGGAGCCTGCTTTGGATTCTGTGTCTCCCTCTCTCTCTGCCCCTACCCCATTCATGCTCTGTCTCTCTCTCTCTCTTTCAAAAATGAATAAACATTAAATATTTTTTGAAGAGAAACAAAACAAAATCATTTAAAAAGCACTGAGAAAATCATTTTTTTAAGGGACTTAGCTGTAAGGACAAACTCTAACTTTGTTTCTCTTTGTAGAATGACTTCATTCTTTCTACTAACACAACTATCCCTTTTGCTAACATTGACATGACAAGTTCCTTATCATTTCAATTTCACCATTCTGAAGTAATATTATTTCTACTCTCATTCAAAATCCTGAAGGAGAAAACTGATTAACTCATCATTTTGAACCAGGATACATACTGTGGTTAGAGATGGCTCGTCAGTCTGGAGATCTGTTGTTTGCTGTCTGGTGTTCACTTTTGGTCCAAAATACATGAGGAGAGTGGCAGATGCAGAGACATAGCCTCTTGCAGCAGGGATATGGTCAATACAGATACCCTTAAGACCTTTGAGGGCATCGTAGACAAGGATCAACATTTCCAGTTTAGTTTCTATGGAAGCCCTGTTCATGCAGAGTGCACTCTCTCCAGGATCATGTCTGCTTGATCTGAAAGGCTAGAATAATCTCTGTATAATGGAAATCTGACTCAGTCTTCCATAATTTCATACCATAAAGCCTGTGAATCTTAAAACTAATTCTTTTTGTTCATACTTTATGATTTCCCTGCAAACATCTGATTATAATGTGTGTTCCAATGTAGTTTATGTCCTGAAAAAAAAACATATATTGTAAAGAGAATATGCTAGTCTGATTTACTGGGTATATGTGTCAACTTTAAATTAATAAACAGACATGCATTTTATAAAAGTGTTTCCTATAATGTTTGTTATTTTCAATCTATGTGACCAGTACCTTGTCAACTCATAAATCCAAGTCTCTGAGCCTGCAAAACTGATTCCTAGATACTGCAGTGAGACAAATTTACAAAGATAAATGTCTATTGGAGAGATATCTGGACAGCCAGTTAGCAAGGCAACCTTCCCTAGCTGAGTGACTTTCTTTTATGTCTATAAATCACTCTTCCCCTAATTTGTTATTATCAATATGATTAACAGAATACACATATACTCCCCATATGCACACAAAAACATAGGAAAGCACTCAATTTAAAGATTTGTTCTTTATTACATAAATTAAGTTTCCAGAACATATTTAGTTGATGATTTTGTAAAAGTTGATTATTTAATGACAATAAAAGAATGCATTCAGCTTCTTTCTAGATCATTTATTATCACTTGTTATGAAGAGAACAATCAAACTGACTTGAGTCTCTTATTTTATGATGTTTTGATATCACAAAATGACCTTTCTTCTGAATATTGCACTAATTATTTCAGGCAATGTAATATTTATTATAATACTGTTTGTAACTTTCTGACCTAAAACTGGTTTATTTCTTCTAATGGGCAATGCTATTAAAATATAAGGTATTGGTTATTACAGTTCTGTTGATACTATATATAATGTTTATTTTGTACTGTTAACAATAGTTTAAATCTTGTGAAATTGTCAATATTCAAATTTTATGAACCACCAAATGCCAATATCATATGGTTCAATGTAATAATTCCAAAACACATTATATTTAGAAGAATGACATTGTTGAATACTCCCACTGGATTTCGTCGTGCTTCTTTATGCATAATGTGCAATTAATTACTTACCCCTCACCAGTTTCTTAGAGGACTGCTTTTTTGATCCATATAACATTGTGGTTAAGAACATTGAATCTGGATTAAGAAGTGTCAAATCCTGGTTCCAAAATTTACTATCGTGTGAAGTGGAATAAGTTCTCCACACATCAGTTTCTCTGTCACACAATTAAGAGAGTAACAATATGAACATCATAAGATAATTATGAGGGTCGAATGAGGTAATTCATGTGATTAATATTGCATTAAGTGATGTTATGATTTAATCAATGTTAACTTTTTATATTTATCTCTCTTTTTTTGGTGAGAACATTTAAGTTCTACTCTCAGCAAATTTCAGTTATACAGCACAGTATTATTAAGTATAGTCATTATGTTATATATTCAATCAGCAAATTTCAGTTATACAGGACAGTATTATTAACTATAGTCATTATGTTATATATCCAATCTTTAGACCTTATCCATCTTACAACTGAAATTTTGTACCATTTTACCAACCTCATCCCATATCTCCCACCTCCCAATTCCTGGCAAATACTTTTCTATTCTCTGTTTCTGTGAGTTAGTTTTTTTTTTTTTTTAAGATTCCACATAGAAATGATACTGTGCAGTGTTTATCTCTCTCTGTCTGCCTTATTTCACTTAACAGAATGCCCTCAAGATGTAACCATGTTGTTGTAAGGGACAAGTTTTTCTTCTCTCTTATGGTTGATCATACTCTGTTATACATATGTGTGTGTGCGTGTGTGAATGTGTATATCATGTCTTCTCTATGCATTCATCTGTTGATCCATTGATAGACACTTAGGTTGTATTGATATCTTAGCTATTATGAATAATGCTGCAGTGAGTATGGGGATACAGATACCTCTTTTAGATTCTATTTTCATTTCCTTTGAATATATACCCAGAGGTGGGATTGCTGTATCATATGGTAGCTTTATTTTTAATATCTTGTGGACCCTTCATACTGCTAGCTATTATTATTAGTAGTAGTTATTTCTAAAACCTCAAATATCACTCCCTGCCTTTTAAAATAAATAATAATACCCATTCATTGATTGATGGACATTTGGGTTCTTTCCATAATTTGGCTATTGTTGAAAACGCTGCTATAAACATTGGGGTATATGTGTCCCTATGAATGAGCACTCCTGTATCCTTTGTATAAATTCGTAGTTGTGCTATTGCTGGGTTTTAGGGTAGTTCTATTTTTAATTTTTCGAGGAACCTCCACAATGTTTTTCAGAGTGGCTGCACCACTTTGCACTCCCACCAACAGTGCAGGAGGCTTCCCTCTTCTCCACATCCTCACCAACATCTGTTGTTTCCTGAATTCATTTTAGCCACTCTGCCCGGTGTGAGGTAATATCTCAGTGTGGTTTTGATTTTTATTTTATTGATAATGACTGATGTTAAGCATCTTTTCATATGTCTGTTAGCCATCTGGATGTCTTCTTTGGAAAAGTGTCAATGAGCACTGGGTGTAGTATGTAAGTGATGAATTACGGGAATCTACTCCCAAAGCCAAGACTACACTGTACAGACTGTATGTTAGCCAACTTGACAATAAACAATAATAATTAATAATGATTATAATAATAATATAAAAGCATAAGAAATCCCACTAGGCAGAAATCTTCAAAATAATATGTGGATCCTTAATTTCAGGAATTTTTAATTTCATGTAACTCAAACACTATATAGATGCTTCCTTGTAAAAGTATTAACCAAATGCATAAATGTGGTGATGTTCCAAGAAACCTTCTCAATGTAATGTAATACATAGTTATTGAGACCTTGCTATGTGTAAATTATTATTCTAAGTAGCTGAGATATGAAAAAAGTATTCCGGGGAAGTCATAAATAAAGATAAAGACTTAGTTTGCCTAGGGAGTGTTCAAATTGTGACAAATTTTCTATTTTTACTGTAACCAAGAATCGGTATAGATTTGTGTTCAAGAACAAGACTGGGAAGGGATTGAAGATCAGGCTCAACAGCCAGCCCAGCTAAGCTTTCGGTTGGCTGAAATTACAGCTGGTATCTCACTGCCTAACTGACCTAAGCAGGAACTACCCAGCTGAGCTGAATCAATCCACAGTGTCATGAGAGGTAATAAATTGTTGCTATAAGGTCCTAAGTTTAGGATAGTTAATTATGAAACAATAGATAACTTGAACACCAGCCAATCATTTGTTTGTTTATTTGCAGTAGAAAATAAGCATAATTATTAATAACAATAGCAGTAATAAGGCTATTTATTTTTATGTTGCTAAATGATTTGCCAACAAATTTTTATTGAAATATGGTCATCCAACTTTTCAGGAAAAAAGCTTTTGCTAAAATATTCACTTTAGCAAATAATCATGAGTTTAACTTTGACAGGAGGTTCTGTTTCAGCTTCCTATACATTTGTATTCATTTGTGGAACAGATTAAGAAAATCTCATTTGGAGGTTTCCTACCTAATTTGTTGTTTCTCACTTGTTGCTAAACCTGGGTAGATATTGGACATGGGAATTTGTAAATGGATTTCTGCTCTAGACTGTCAACATCTTTGTTGATCAATTAGTCTGACCCACATCGTGTCTACAAGAGGTTCAACCAGTGTCTGTCTTTCCCTGGGACCTCCTGATGGTACAGCCGGGGGATGTCCCCAGTGAAGTGATATTTTCTTTAAATAATAAATATCAGTGGAGAAAAACAACCAGAAGTAGGAAGAAAGGTTTTTTTTTATTAAGTGTAGCTTTAAGAATTTGAAAAGTATAATTGGAGTCCATGGACTGTCTGGAGGAATTTTATAATAAAATTGGGATTTTTTTAAACTGAGAACTTTTTTTATGTTTTTAAAAACAAGAATGGCCCACTTTGTAGAGCTCTATTTCTTATTTTCTCTCTGCCTTTCTCTGTCTCTGTTTATACACCAACATACACACACACACACACTCTCTCTCTCTCTCTCTCACCATTTACCTTATTTGACATTCATATTTTTATTTTTTTATTGTTTTTAAATTTTTTTAAATGTTTTATTTATTTCTAGGAGAGAGAGAGAGAGACAGCGTGAGCAGGGGAGGGTCAGAGAGAGAGTCACAGACTCTGAAACAGGCTCCAGGCTCTGAGCTGGAAGTCAGCACAGAGCCCGACGCGGGGCTCGAACCCACAAACCGCGAGATCATGACCCAAGCGAAAGTCGGACGCTTAACCGACTAAGTCACCCAGGCGCCCCTGACATTCATATTTTTAAAACAAAATGATTAAAGAGAAAAGTTCTTAAAACAATTAGACTGAATGCAATAGAGAATGTTTTTCTTTATTTTAACTATATGCAAGCTTATATTTGTTGACAGTAACTGATGATTTTTTGTGATATGTTTGAAAACTAACAGTAGAATTTGAAACAGAATAGCTTTAAAAAAAAAAAAAAGAAAGAAATTTTCTGATGCTTCAAGTTACACACCTAACATAGCTGAATGAACTTTGGATGTATTTATTTCTTCCATGAAGTTTTGGGAATGAATTTTATTTCAACTGTTTCCATTTCTTTTTCTTAGCTAATAATCCATATTTTATGTTGGATTATTATAGAATATTAATGAGTCTTGACATTTCATTATGGAAATTAAATAACATGCCTAGTTTTCAATATTTTGTAACTTTTCTTTTTTGCATTAACTATTAGTTATTTATGACAAAATTATTTTCTACAGTGCACTTTAATTTTCTCTTGCTAGAATGTGGAAGAGCAAATCAATTTCTCATAGAATACCGATGCTCTCATCTGCTTTACTTTCCTCTTATAACATCAAGAAAAGCTTAGGAGAACTCATTACAGTGGGAAGAAAGAGTAGAAGAGTGAAAACAAAAATTTAGAATTCCTGGAGTTGTGTTTCATTTTATTTTTTTCGTTGTGCTGTCTTTTTGGACCCTGAACTAGACACCTCCCACTATTCACATCTTATCTGTGTGAGAAATGGATATGTATATAGACAGAAATGTAATAATATGTATAAATAACATATATGAAAAGAAATGTTGTTGGCCAAAAAGCTACATTTTCTTAGAACTCCTGATCCTGCTCAAGAATAAAAGACATAAGCTTATTGCTTGTAGAAAATGTATTGGCGAATTCAAGAATTATTTTGGTTTGTGTATTACAAATTTTGTCCCTGTCCAGTTCAAACCTTATTCTTTTAAATCTTGCCTCTACCCTTTTACCAAAGTCAGTGACAAATGTTGACTCTGTTGGATTGTATGATCATGCATCTAGTTTGCTTGTGTGCATAAGTAAGGTATGGAGACATGATCCCTTTCCCAATTCCTTACCTCTAGCAAATATTCTACTCTGCTTATGCCATTGAGTGGCTACCTGAGTCCATGGTCAGCTTTCTTTAGGACTCATCTAGATAAACTAACGCCCCCGATTGTGCAAGCTTAGTCTCTTCACTTTGTTCTATGCCACTACTCAAGAATGTCCTCCCTCAACCCCTGGAGCACCAGTACTTCTGTAAATGTTGCAGGTAGCAAGTATCTGCTAGTATCTGCTGAGAATCAAAACTAGTCTCTGTGTTCAGAAGCTCTCCCCTAACATCTTGGTAGCCTTTCATACCAATTACCTAGGGAGAAGACAGGGCAAGTGAGTCATTTTAATTTTTTTCTTAACATTTCTTCATATCTACCTTCTCATTCCTCTGGTCTATTTTAGTATCTAATCTCTCCATATAAATTTAGGAGATATGAAGAAAGATGATATATAACTACTGGTGGCTTGCACATATCTTCAAATGAAGATATATTGCACATATCTTCTAGTGAATCTTTCAATGTATTATCTCAGGTGTTTAACCTCTTTGGTTTCTATGTGTAGCGTATATATGGGTAAGGCAGGGGTTGGGGCCCCAGGAAACTTTGAAGCAAAATCTTTATTCTTCTCATTCTCTATCTCAAGTTATTGCTGCAAGTAAACATTTTGTATCTCACCTCTTTACAAAAAATATTCTACTGTGGTAATAAATATACTGTAGTGACTAACCTGAAAGCAAAACATGTCACAGATATTTCAATTCCAGACCACCTATAATTACTAGAGCAAGGAGCACTGTATTCAGTATTCCTTTAGATGACTACTGTACCACTCCAAAAAATGTGGTTTCCATAGCAACCTTCTCTGCAGATAGTTTCAGAATAGCTTTTTACAGCTTCCAAATCATGAATATATTTTATCCACTTGGGAAAAAAAGAAACAGAACAGGCATTACAATTAATTTATATTCAATATCAGAAAGAACTGTTTCTCCCCAAGATACCTTTCACATACACAAAATATCATTAACAATAATGGTCTCAATTTATAGAAGGTGGGATGGGGATTCTGACCACCCAAAAGATGGTAGCTGCTCTCTGATGAGGAATTAGAATTTCTTTGTCTATCCCTTAAAAAGCACAGTGTATCTGATTGGAGTGTATGTCAAAAAAAATTGTGGTGCCTCAAGTAAGTATTCCCAGAATATGCTTGTATATATGTGGGTGTGTCTGAGAGATTTACACTGTACTTATTTTCCTGTTGTTTAATGAGCATTTATTAGGCATCTTCGAGGAACAGTCATTGTGTGGGCCCTGGCAGTAAAATATTAAAATGACACTATTACTATCCTCTAATAACAAAAAAAATCTGAGAGTGGAGTAGACATTTTATAAAAAGGTCAAATAACAAAAGTGCTGACAAGACAGGATCGTGATGGAAACATAGAGGAGAAACATCACCTAATCTGTGTGTATAGGGGAGGCTTCTTGCAGGGGATAATATCATAGCTGAGTAATTAAAGAGGAGTAACACGATTTCATGAATTAGAGGATGTTTCAAGTTGAGGGAAACATGAGACAATATCTGATACATGGGGAAACTAAATGTGGGATGGTGTGCTATTACTATAATACGAGCTGTCAACAAATTACCAATGAGTCAGAAATAAGGTTTTGAAACAATAAACACATAAATATTAATGTGTAATAATTTAATATATAAAATACCTTTATTGTATTTTTATACAATAGTTAAAGTTTTTATTTTTAACTATTCTACTTTTTTTTATTCTATTTTATACAAAGAAAAAATAGCTTTTGTTTTCGTGTGTGTATGTGTGTTTTTGCTGTTGTTGCAGGTAACACAAATTTGGTGATATACTTTAAGGAAATGCTGAAGGAAATTCTTTTAGACTGGATTGATCTCTTTTTACAAGGTTTCTTTTATATTGGTACAAAAATATTGATTGTAAGAGTTGAATTTTTTAAAGATATAACACCATAAGAAAATAGAAACACTACTCCAATATCCAAGGCACCCATAGACTTCCAAGGTGAACTCCTGGTGTCCCTTCCCTCCTATGAGTGCCAGAATGTTCCAGAGAGTGAGATTATGGGGTGTTTCTTTCAGTCTGCAGCCTCTCCTGACTCTAAGAAATAACAAGAGGCAGCAATAAAAAGATGCTTTGATATTATTCTTAAAGTTATATATACATGTGTTCCTTGACATTATATTAACAGAAAGCTAAAATAAAAAGTAAGGAATACATACATATATACATATGTACATACATTCATGCATACATACATACATATGAACTCACTGAAGAGCTGTAACCAGGGCTATGACTGAGGAACAACTGCCCATGTCACTTAGTCACTGCTCAGGTCCATTAGAATTAAGCGTGAAATTTTCCACCACGGCACACTCCACTGATTATCTCTACTGATTATCTCCATTTGAACTATAGGGTAAAACTTTCATGTAATGAATATTTATTTGGCTTTTACTGAATGAACCCGGGACTATTCCTTGCCACTTTTAAGTTTCACTAGCTTCCTTTGTGAATGTAGAAGTTGAAATAGATGATTCATAAATTACAGAGAGGAAAATGGAAGATCTAAAGTTCTTATAAATCTCAGTGATTCAGATATCTTTCCAGTGCATTCCATTTCTTGAGGCCCTTCTCACTGTGTGCTCTAATTTCTTTTTTTCCTGGAAAAACACTCTGGCCTTTCAGCTACCTACGTGACAACTGTGTTTCTTACCACTTTATTTAAGACATCAAGACCCATCAGTGGTTTCTCTTTTCCGTGGACTTCTTAATTAGTTCAGTGAATCTTTGAAACATCTCCTAAGAGCTCAGAAATTTCTGAGATCAATTTAACCTTGCTTTGCCAATTACATGCTATAGTCTTTATTAGAGTGTCAGTCTTTGGGTGTCTCAAGAAGTCTACTAACGCCTATTACTGGAAACAACAAGTGTTTTCACTAAATTTCACTGCCGGTAACTACCTTTGAAATACTTTGTTAGGAAACGGAATAGTGAACAAATAGAAGACAAATACTTTAGATCAATAATTTAAAATTATCCCCTTGGAAAGTCTCTGTATCAAATAATGTCTGACTATTTTGAAAACCAGGAGTTTGCACATGCAGGGCACATCTCAACAAATGTGCAGGATATTTTGCATGTCATATATAAATAATCCTCAAAATACTGCTGGTGATATTAAATGCATCAATGTTTTCTTGTTTTCTTTTGTTATTTTTTAATTAATGTGGAAACTTCAGTTCAGAGAGATTAAATAACTTGCTCTGTCTTGTATATCCAATCCATGGCCAAGCAAAAGATTCAGATAAAGATAATGTGGATTCTAAATCATAAACTCACACTTCTTGCTATTTTTTACAGCTGCATAATCACAGTGAAGAAATTTTGCTTAAAAATTTTTGGTGGGTTTCTCTTTCTCCTTATGAGATTTTAATTTAATGAATGCCCATATTTTTACTACAAGAATTCAGACAAACAGCATTTTTCATGGAAGATTCATGCCTCAGGCTCTGAAATGATCTGAGGCCACATTATCCTCCTTCAGGGTTTGGTTCAAGAGCCATTCCCATGATGGCACACTTTGATGTACATTAAATTTATTCTGTTTTTAATGCTGTTTTCTGGTTTCTTTTAACATTGCCACCAGTTCTATTTTAATTAATTGTGTTTGGAAGTATTCTCAGGGACTGTCTAAGAAAGTGTGTTTCCCCAGGAGTAAGTCACATTATTTTCTAGGTCATCAATTATATGAAATCAGAAGATATGTGTTCTGACCCCTGGATTGTCACTAATTAGCTGTGTGATCCCAACTTTGAAAAAAAAAGTCACGTAACCTCTGTAAAACTTTCTGGCTTCCTTTGTTTCATAGTGATTGGACATGGGGCATCTCGGTAACTCAGTCAGTTAAGCATCCGACTTTGGCTCAGGTGATGATCTCTCGGTTTGTGAGTTCGAAAGTCACATCGGGCTCTGTGCTGACAGCTCAGAGCCTGGAGCCTTCTTTGGATTCTGTTTCTCTCTCTCTCTGTCCCTCCCAAGCTCATACTCTGTCTGTCTGTCTCCCTCTCTCTCAAAAATAAATGAACATTAAAAAGATTAAAAAATCTAAGTCCCTTTCCAAATCTAGTATTATATAATTCTATATTTTCCTTACACTCAGCCTTCTCTACATGGTGTCACATAATCTTTATCTAAGCTGCTATCCAGTATTCTGAGAATTTCCCCCTAGAAGGCTCAATCTTCTTAACTCTACAGGAGACATGCTCTCATAACCACCAAGCCAACCCTCTTCTCTCAAAATGCTTCCTGTTTAAAATGATGGAACATTGCCAGCGATATCTATACTGACTAGTCCTAACTCAGCAGAGTGGATTGCGCTGCAGTGGTCAAATAACTAAGATTGGATGAATTTGATTTTCTTCATAAAAAGGATTGGGGTTGGGATTCAGAGAAAAACAGTGTAAAGATTTTAGATGTTCAGGATAGCATCACCCCTTTCATTTACTTTTGAAGGCAAGTCATACTTGTCTTCTTGCAGTTTTTTAAACGTGCTTGTGCACTTGCAAATACTTCTGCTACTAAGGCATTTCCTTCAACTATATACAGAGAGGCATTCTTTCACCATCTTATTTAAACTATCACTCCTCACTCCTTAAAATCCCATCCTGTTTCTATATGTTATTTTTCTTCATAGAACTAATAAGCATATTCTTATAGTATATGTCTTCCTTCTATTTAAGTTTCATTAAAGCGGATAGTGCCACCTCTTGTGGTTTGCCTGCATCTAGTCCTCCTCTTAGTAAATAATAACTCTACTAAAACCTCCTCAATGCCCATTCTACCAGAATCCTGACTGATGTGTCTGGCATTTCAATTCCTTCTAGTATAGATGCCTTTGAATACTTTTCATCAACTAGTAGAGAAAATGATTAGAATTGCATAAACACTGAATCCTGGATTTCTGGCAAGTGCATCTATATGGAAAAGAAGCAACACTGATTAAAATCTACATTCTTATCTTCTAGATTAACCTTCTTCAGAATCTATTGCCATACATACTCCTCGGCTTTTTGCTGATCTAACTAATGACTTCATGCGATTTTTAGTATGTAAACCTTGGCTTCAAATTTGAACGCATCATCTTGCCTCTGGAACTGCTCTCCTCACAATTGTGGTTTCCCACAAAATGAGAAGGGGTTTGAATCTGCAAGCAAAACCAGGTGGGGAGAAAAAATATCCATCTACCAGCCAGAGAAATGCACAGATTTATTAAATTTGACACCCTATACAGGAGCTGAGCCATTAATCGTTAGACTGTCTACACTGCTAGGTAATGAAAGATAGATCTTTTCCTTTCTTCACACTCTGAAAGACAGTACCCAAAGCAGGAGGTCAGCAGAATTGTGCTTTAACAGTCTCATAAACTAAGGGTGTTGTGACCGGTCTAATATACATTCGATAAGTTAACTTATTTCTCAATCTTTCTATCTATCTCTATCAGTATTTCTATATCTCTTTCTCTGAATTTAGAGAAATAGAGCTAAGTGAGCCAAGATTAAAAGTCATAAATCTAGCCACTTAGCTTGTATATATTGGCAGGAAAGGGAGCCTCAGTCTTCTATCAAGTGGTTGGGAATAGGGGACAGGAATTGGGAATGGGTAATTACTATCATTTTAGTCCTTTTATATTTGTCTTTACATTCAGTACAAGAGTCTCTTCCCTCATTCCCTTGCAGAGTTTTATAATTAAAGGTGCTTATATTTTTGGAATATCCTGTCAAAGTCAAATTACAAATGACATTCAAAAATTAAATATAAATCACCAAAATTACCTTTAAAATATTCTGCTATATATATTATTAATTTAGATGTTAACTATGTACTAAGATTGCTATCCTACCAAAGTAACACCTCCATTTAGCATTTTTTCACTCAGCTAATAAAAACTAAACAACCTGGAAAACAATAGAAAAGCTGATATTGAATTTAACATTGTTTGTGGCAAATAGGCCCCTTTTCACCAGTAAAACATCTATAAAATTCAGATTAAAACAAAAAAATTCTAAAAAATGTGGATAATTCTCAAATACTTTTAAAATACTTTTAAATACTTTTAAAAATTGTGGAAATAGTAAAACAGAATTGTGGGGATGGTGTGAGACACGGTATAAGTCCCAGTTTGGTCATTACTTACTCTGTGACTCTGGACAAATCATTTAACTTCTTTACTGCATAGTTTTATCAATTCTGACATATAGAAGGTTGCCAGTAATGTCTATCTCATAGGACTGCTGTGAAGATTATATGAGAATATGCACATCAAGTACATATCATACTGCCTGAGCAGTATAGGTCCAAGAACGAGTTATTTTCTGTTACTGCTATTTTTGTTGTTATTATTGTTTTGGTGATATACAGTACATTGAAGATTTATATATGATAGATTGAGCGAGTCATAGATTTTCTATGGAGAGGATAGCTGGTGAGGGAAAGGAAGACAATTATTTTATAGAAATTC